>NW_026972071.1:0-5610 GCF_026151205.1 Bolinopsis microptera | reverse complement strand
GGACGTCTGGATGGTTGGGGGGTTTTTAAAGCACGGTCACTCTCAAACCCTAAAGATAACAGTGGCCTTCGGCACTTGAAACCTCTTCAAACCTCCCTGATTTATTTATTATTGATATTGTTTGATTGTGCCGTAAAAAAAAAAAAATAAATATTTGTTTTATTAGTAATGTTATAGCTTTAAAACTCTAACACTGAAAATGTGGCTCTGCCTACTAGTATAGAAAGAGGGGGGATGTTATCATTGTAACTCCAGATGTTAAAAGCCTGTAGAATGTATATTTGTGAATCAAAAACAGCTCAGAGCTACCACTCGGGGTACACTGTTAACATCATTGGACAACTAGACTGCAACACAGTAGGGGTTGTGCTATCTAGTAAGGGATAAAGTCTGCAGACGTGCTTCAGTAGGAAGCACAGTTAACAATTTTAAGACCAGATGGCAGAACCACAAATCACATATTAGGAAAGCGGTTAGGAGTTGTGAAATTTCTTGTTCATTTTAACGATAACCAGTTCCATAATCTTACCAAAGAGCCCTTAAAAAAACGTTTGACAATGAGTTATCCGATCAGATAGAGGTTATTATTTTTGAAAAGCTAGATTTTATAAAATGTTTAACCTTAGAAGTAGAAGTAGGGTTGCTAAAGAAAGAGAATCATTTTTGCAAAACCAGCTTATGACCCTCAGTGATTTTGGAGGACTTAATAAACGTAGTGCTCTTAATGAAATAAAAAATTGACCTTTATATGATATGCTTTAATATTAATCTTTCCACAGGACACTTGCATTTTGATGTTTACTTTCACCTCTGCATCTTTTGTTTATATCTTATGATTGAATGAGACTTACTCACAAATTTCCCATCTCAGTATTGATCTATTTTTGTCATGTTTTTAATTTATTCATAGAACAGTTATTTTAATAAACTTGCTTTCAGAATGAGACATGTAAGATTACATAATCGATAGCTTAATGTGAATTTCGTGTTTTACTGTTTTCACTGAATGTCTCAAATATATATATATAAGGTCAAAGCCTATAGGAAATATGTCTCTATGCGGAGATGGACCTAGGTTGAGTTCATAGTGTGGGATTTAGCGAAGTTCCTGGTGAATAATCCAAGGTTAGGTTACCTAAAAGAGTTTTCCCTTTCCAGTCGTGTCGACTATTCCACAATATGTTGGAGGACTTCGATGCGCCGCGCGAACTAGCATTTTTGCTTCGCATCGTTACCTGAGGACCCCAGGCTATTATGTTCATTAACAATAAAGTTTGTGGCGGAATGACAGGCTGAGCGCGGCCCAGTAACGCATCGTCGATCGTTGCTCTGCCTCGCAGAATAACGATCTCGATGGGTTGACATCGTCAATCACACAATATGGTTGAGTTTACTGTTGTTAAGATCGTCCGTAGGGTTTACCAATTAATATCCTCATTCTGAGCGTAATGATCTCGATGCACTTGCAGAGGAGGTGTGGGATGTTTTTTGCTTTTCCTGAAAAGTGTTCACAATCTTGAATCTCGAAGTTGATGTTGTTCGCCACGCTCTGAAAGTAAACTAATGGGCTGTAAACCTATTCTGACAGCGGCCATGTTAGCCATCTGATGCAGTGTTTTCCTGTATTTATATTTGTGGGAGAAACATCTTAAGTATGATTTTTCTTTGTCACTGAGTGTGGCCTAATTGGGTTCTGGTCCTATGGGGATGTTGTTGGATTGATCGTCCCTTGCCAATTCGTCAGCCTGTCGTTGCATTCCACCGAATTTCTATTTATGAACATTGCATTATTATAAGTATTACTTAAATAAGCTGGTATATTTATTAGTGCTTTGTTAAATGGAGCCGGGGTTTGGACTGCCCTTTACCCGATTAATACGTTTCCATCACGATACATAATACTCAATACATGTAATAGTGTTGTAATTAGTTTAAAACTTTTAAAACTTTACAGTAAAAGTATGCAACACAGATGTCCGAGTTGTAGCGCGATGCGTTACTGTGCCGCGCTGAGCTGCCATGAATTGACATCGTCAATTAAATGTCGGATTGGAGTGGGGCACGTAAGTTCTTCTCCATAGGTGAGTACTGTAACGTTTTTTATACTTTTATAAGATATTATATTTTATACCAATATTTGTCCATAAATTCTGAATTATAAAGTAATAAAGAAGTTCATAATCCTGATATTTCCACACTAAGTCTCCTTGAATGACCTAAATGTACATCTTTGCAGAGGCGGCTATTGAGGGCATCCAGGCATCCGTGGACGCCCTGAATTTATTATCTGGTGGGCCGCACAGTTTTAACACATAGTTAATTGCAAACGGGTACAAAGCATGTCATCGCATCAAACGTACTGTTAATCTATATGATCAGGTTGTCCAGGACACCTGCAATTTGAACTATCGACTGCTAGTGCTATCACACTGTGCGGCTTAGATCGTACACGTGTGGTGTCCTATTTCACCAATTTTATAAGTTTCCTTTTTGTTTGCTGTCGCCTGTGACACATTACATACATGAGGCCCTGTGTGTAACTGTAATGTACATTAGAATAATTTTTGTTAAAATTAATTAACTTTCTGCAGTCATCGGCGAATAGCCGTCGGCATTTGCGGGTTCTGTGATGGGTCTACTCACTCAGATAGCACATCTGTTTAAGGCCACAGGGGGGGTCCGAGGTTGAAAAAACTTTTTTGCCAATTGGCAGACCACGTAAGTTATCTGACGCTTGCACACCACCCTTAGCCCCCCAGAGCACCTAGTTTGTCGTAAAATTGAGGTTAACTATTGCCTTTATAATCAGTTAACCTCACAAATAACCATTTCTTAACATTTTGTTGCTCTCATCACAAGTTAAACTTTATCAATGGGTATCAATTGGCCATCCAATGTGAACAGAACTATTATATGTCCTTTATTTGTTGGAAAATTGAGGTTAACATATTTTCTCAGAATCAGTCTTTTGACTCCCCTGAACAATTTATTTACCACTCAAAAACCTATCTTCTCCTAGAGCTTTTATCCTTTTCACCTCAAATTTGGAACTTATGTTCCTGACATAAGTTTAAAAGTTTGTTATGTAACGATTGTTGTAATTTTGCTCCGTAACTCTTTTTATGAGGTTAACCATTTTAAATTTTGTAAATTTTGTAACGCGCACTCATGGTTAACCTCATATCTCAGCTTTGGAGCAAGATATCATAAATCGTTACATAACAAAAACTCAAAATACCTTGAAGAACATTGTTGCCAAGTTACAAGGTTCCAAGTCGTAAACTGTAAAGAAGATAGATTTTGAACACAATTTCATTTAAAGTTTTCATTTACAATAGAATTTCAGGTAAACCTCAAAATTTAACGTGCGATATCTTCAAATAGGAAACTTTGTTTTCGGTAAGGACAAAAGCATTTGGAAAATTTAGATCGAGCTCTACAACATATCTCAAAATCTCAAAATTGACCTCGGACCCCCCCCCCCCCCCCCCCTGTGGCCTTAATCATTGTTTTAATTTATTGAGGAATTTATCATATTGTGTTGATACTTTTAATTCAGATTGCATTAGACCGTTTACCGTGGTACTGTTGAATTCGATAAACAAAATTGACAACACACGGTCATAAAAACTGTAAAACTAGATCGTGGTCTATGATTTTGCCACGTAAGCGGGTTCACTTATGTAGTCACGTTTACCATTATATATTTGTCTAAATAATTGATATTGAAATATAGTTGAGTCCCAGCATATGATGGAAAGTAGACATGTTTCAGTATCTCACGACGTATATAATGATATGTGTGTTTAAACAAGGAACTGAAACCGAGGGGTTCCGTTCAGGCCCTTCACACTTTGTTTCTGTCTAGTTCTAATGTACCGTCACAATAGTGACTTTAATATACTAAGTAATACCAAGTAATCGGGATAGGGGTACCGCGTTATATCGGCGTATAATTGGTGTAACATTCCAATGTAATCACACAGCCTTTTGAAGGCCATCCATTCGTTGTCTGAGTGCGGAAATAGTTGATTCTTTGAAGAACATTTTGAACATTTTACTTTTGAATATTTAACTTTTGATGATTTATCATATTTCACGTTTGGTTCACAATCGGTAAAGATACATTTAAAATCATTATACAGACTACATTGATATGGCAGTAATCATCTTGTTGGCATTGCTCACTGTGATACCTTTCTGTGTAGCAACTGACGGGTCAGTCTTAACTTACTAAATAATTAATTGATTCAATTCCAGTCATTATCACTATAATATGATAGAATCAGTCATTACACTATGTGGTTGCTATTAGGCTGCTATATGGTTGCTATATTGGTTGCTATATGGTTGCTATATGGTTGCTATATGGTTGCTATATGGTTGCTATATGGTTGCTAATATGGTTGCTATTATGGTTGCTAACGATAAAAGTAAGAATTAACACTATCGTTAAATGAATAAACTTCGTTAAAGTAAACGTCATACCATTATTTACATTTTCCACAGTGGAGTGTGCTCCAGATCGATGACCCTAACCTTGACTGAAAATGAGAATTACGCGCTCTACCATCTCTCGGAAAAAGGCGAAGAAAGCACATTTCCAGGAGACACACAGCAATAGTGATAGCAGTGAACACGTGTGGAACTACATCCCACACAAACAGTACACACATCATGTACAAGAACCTGGTAACAGCAGTAAAAGTAAAGAACCAACGGGATTACAATAACGGGATTGACCGAGGTAACAAGAGGTTCGCAGTTGCATGTAACTATCTGAGAATTGTGGAGGTTACAGTGCAGGGGCCGGTTGTTGAAGGGGAGGAAGTAGCACGGAACAGCGCTTAGCTAGAGGATTGGGCTGATCAGTTATTTGATGTATTTCAATGAGAAACACAACAATATGCTCGTAGGGAATGTGACAAATTTAGATTTGAAGATTACATTTAAATTGTTGATAGTCTAACCGCATGTATAATCAACCTAATTAGACTAGTTTGCAAATATCTTTGTTAGTTTATTCTCCGTTGATAATACAATAAATAATGATAATTATCTGACACCCGGTTATCTATTTTCTATATTATTGGGGGGGGGGGTGTCACGTCCGTCGATGTCCGCTTGTCTCATAGAATCCAAAAAGGACAGGACATAGGCGGACATAGGCGGACATAGGCGGACATAGGCGGACATAGACGGACATAGGCGGACATAGGCGGACATAGGCGGACTAGACGGACATAGGCGGACATAGGCGGACATAGGCGGACATTAATGGACACCTAAATTGCTAAATAAAATGTTCAATTTTTGCTGTTATAGGGGGATCATGTTTTTTGTCCGTTCGGTACCCTATATTTTCAAAACGGACAAAAATAGAGCGGACAAAAACGGACAAAAAATGGACAAAAACGGACAAAAATGGAATAACATTTAGATGCTTCCTCCTCTACTCTTCCTCCTCCCTCCCCCTGGGTCTTCCTGATCTTCCTCAGTCTCTTCCTCCTCCCCTCCTCAGTCCTCCTCCTACTCCTCCTGACTCCTCCTCGTCCTCAGTCCTCCTCATCAGTCCTCAACAGTCCTCCTCCTCCCCAGTCCCTCCTCCTC
>NW_026972070.1:0-5655 GCF_026151205.1 Bolinopsis microptera | reverse complement strand
TTAATCTTTCTCTTTCTATAATTTCTTTCTCTTTTCTTTGTTTTCTTCTTATCTATCTTCTACCTTCCTATCCTTTCTCTCTTAATTCCTTTCTAATCGAAATTTCTACTTTCCTTTAATTTTCTTATAATATCTACTAAAGTTTTCCTTTAATTCTATTCTTTCTCTAAATTATTCTCTTAATTCTTCTTTTTATTCCTATTAAACTATTATAATTCTTTCTAATCTCTTTCTAAAACTTTCTTCTATTTTATCTTTCTTCTTTCTTTTCTCTTCTATTCTTTCTAAACTAATCTCTTCTTAATTTCTAAAACTTATTTCTTCTCACTCTAATATTTCTAAATTCTTTCTTCTTAATCTATCTTCTATCTAAAATTCTATTCTTCTCTCTCTCTAATCTTCTCTACCTATTCTCTCTTACTCTATTTTCAATTCAACTAAATACTTTTAGATAATACTTCTTTCTAATTCTAATACTTCTAAATCTCTTCTCTTCTTCTTTTTCTTTCTAAACTAATTCTATATTCTAATTTCTATCTTTTCTCTCTCTTTTAACTTCTCTAACCTCTTTCTATCTATATAACTATTAAACTTCCTTCTTAATATATTTTCTTCCTAAATCCTTTCTACTCTTCTCTTCTAAATCTTATCTTCCTCTAAATCATAAAAAATTATTTTCCTAATTCCTAATTATTCTATTCTTCTTAGTTTCTATCTACTTTCTCTTTATAAATCTTCTTTACTAATTCTTTATTAACTTTTCTTTCTACTCAAAATAATTCTAAATACTTTCTTCTATGTTTGCTATAATAAATAATTTTTACTCTCTATATAATATACTTCTAAATCTATTCTACTCTCTCCTATTATAAATAATAATCTACTTTATTCTATTCTTCCTAATATTTCTTTTTCTTTCTTATATCTATTCTATTCTATCGATAAATAAAAACTAATAATCTAATCTTTATATTCTTCTTTCTAATACTCTTTAAATCTTAATCTACTATCTTTTCTAAATTACTATCAACTATAAATTTAACTTCTAATCTACTATATTCTCTTACTAACCTTAATTCTTTTTTCTTATTCTACTAAAATATCTTTTTTTTCCTCTTATCTGATTCTAAATACTTTAATACTCTTCTAAATATCTTCTCTTTATAATCTTCATGTTCTTCTCTTACTACTATTTCTACTTATATTCTTAAAAATAAATTTCTTATACTTTCTAAAATTCTATTATTCTATTATATAATCTTTTTCTTTCTTTACTTAAGTATCTCTTTTCTAACTAATTAAATCTTCTTCTCCTATTTTCTCTTCGAACTACTACTCTTTCTAATTCTATATAATCTAAATTTCTCTAAAACTATATAATTATCTTTAACTATCTTCTAACTAATTCTAAATCTCTACTCTACTTCTACTAATATCTTTCACTTTACTCTAATAATATCTTATTCTGTTCTTAATTCGTCTCTCTTATTTCTCTACTTTTCTATTCTACTTATTCTAATTCTATTCTTATTTTCTTCTTTTCTCTCTCTTAATTCCTAATATTTCTTATTTTCTTACTATTCTCTCTATATTTTATACTATCTAACTCTCTTTCTTTTTTTCTTTTTCTTACTCTTTCTATCTCTAATATTATATCTAAATCTCTCTATAACTATATTCTCTAACTTTTACTTTCCTATCTCTGAAACTTACTTATCTTTCTTAATTTATCTAAAAACTTTCTCAAACTTAATTTATTTCTCTTTTTCTTCTACTAAACTTTCTTCTTCTTTTCTTACTAGAACTCAAATCTCTTCTAACTTTAATCTTTCTTTTTCTTCTATAATCTAATTACTATTCTACTCTTCTACGTCTCTATAATTCTTATTCTTCTATTCTAGTCTTATTCTACTAACTTCTTAATGCTATTACTTTTCTTTTCTATATCTCTTCTAACTTTCTCTTCTAATTCTTTTTCTTCTAACTTACTAATATCTATTAATTTTCTATTTCTCTATAACTCTACTTTCTATTCTCTAATTTCTTTTCTAATATATTATTCTAATCTTCTATTCTCTAATTTTCTATTTCTATCTTATACTATATTCTAATTTCTCTACATTCTATCTTTCTTATAATTCTTAAAATTTTCTTTCAATCTCTTTCTTTTCTAACTTAAATCTATACTAACTTTCTCTATTCTATAATCTATTTTCTATTTTTTCTTCTCTAACTTCTAAAAATCTAAAATCTTTCTTATCTTAATTCTGATCCTCTATCTCTACTTCTCCTTTCTTTCTATCTTCTATCTAACTTCTCTAACTTCCTTAATACTATTCTTATTCTTTTCTATCTAAAAATATCCTATTTTAACTACTTCTCTTCTATTTATAGTATTCTATTCTATCTATCTTACTACTACCTTTCTATTCTTTCCTTTTCTATACTTTCTTTTAATCTTTCTCTCTACTAATTTTTCTCTTAATAATCTTAAAACTTTCTTATATCTTTATACCTAACTAACCTTATTTCTATCTATTTTCTAAACTAATTCTTTATTATATCTAATATCTAATATAATTTCTTACTATCTCCTACTTCCTCTCTCTTCCTATAAAAATTTCTAACTACTTTCTCTCTTTCTAATCTTTCTCTCTTTCTTATCTTTATCTTTTCTTTACTTTAACTAATTATCTACTTTCTTCTTCTGCTTAAAATTCTTATTTCTATAGGATTTCTTAACTCTAAATCTTTCTTTTCTTATATTCTACTTTTCTATTCTCTCCCTAACTAAATCTTTCTACTTTCTAAACTCTAATCTAACTGTCTAAAATTTCTATCTAAACTTTTCTAAATCTAAATATAATGCTTCTTTCTTATAAATCTTCTATTTCTACTTTCCCTTTCTTTTCCTTCTAACTATTACTACTAAATACTCTCTAATTCTTCTTCTTAACTATTATTTTCTCTTCTTTCTTTCCTATTTACTTCTTTATACTCTTCTCTCTACTTTTCTAAATATATCTTCTATCTATAAACTATAAATACTACTTTTCTAATTCTAACTATATCTATTACTAATTCTTCTTATCTATAAGAACTTAACTTCTCTCTTCTACTTACTTAAACTCTCTCTATCTATTTATTTCTTCTTCTAATTTCTCTTTTTCTATTCTATCTTCTTCCTAATAACTTTCTTTCTTCTTACTAACTCTTCTTCTAACTTCTCTTATTCTTTTAACTTTCTCTTCTACTATCTATACTATCTTCTTTCTACTACTAAATATAATTTAGTAACTCTTATTCTATTATTTTCTTTCTACTACTATCTACTTTCTACTGTTTTCTTCTTCCTTTATCTAATCTTATATTTCTTTACTTCTAATCTTCTTTTTTTCTTCTAATCTTAAACTATCTATATTTCTATCTACTTTCTTCTTTTTCTAACTTTCTAAAAATTTCTCTTAAAAAATTAACATCCTCTTTCTTACTCCTATAAATAAACTATTTCTTATCTTACTCTTATTCTTAATTAAAACTATTCTATTCTAATACTTAATAACTTCTCTTTCTCTAAAAAATTCTAAATTTCCTTTACTAACTTTTACTTTTCTCTAAACTTTTCTAAATTTTCTCCTTCTTTTTCTTCTCTTTCTTCTTCTTATATCTATATAAACCTAAATACTTTCTAAACTTCTATAATCCTACTATATCTATTCTAAAAATTCTTTACTTTTCTAACTAAACTTATATCCTATCTACTTACTTATTTCTATCTAATTTTACTCTATCTTTTCTTTATCTATTCTATCTCTTTCTTCTATTTCTATCTCTTTTTATTTCTTATATCTATAATCTCTATCTATTTCTAAATATTCTTCTTCTATCTTCTTATTTCTATACTAATTCTTCTAATCTTTTTCTTTATCTAGCTAACTTCTACTTTAAACTTTATTTCTAATCTAACTTTCTATACTAACTTTCTTCTGCTATCTTTCTCTAATTCTATTTTATCTTTTTTGTCTTAAAAATTCTTTTCTACTATTTTCTCTTTACTTCTATACTTTATATACTTCTCTATACTTTACTCCTAAACTTTCTATAAAATTTCTATCTAATATTATTCTTTTCTTCTATAAATCTATATCTACTTATTTCTTTCTATTTCTTCTAAAATTTCTCTATTACCTATTTCTCTAGGTTTACATGCTGAGGCTCTTTTCTTAATCAATTATCTTTCTTCTTACTTTTCTATTCCTTTTCTCTATTCTTTCTATCTCTTCTTAATCCTCTTTTTAAACTAATTCTATTTCTATCTACTCTACTTTAATTTCCTCTTTTACTCTAAAATCTAAACTCTAAAAATCTATTCTTCATAAATCTTCTAATTTATCTATCTAACTAATCTCTCTAAAATTCTACTAATTCTAATCTATTCTATTCTTAAACTAATATATTCTTCTTAATTCTTCTTAAAAAACTATTCTATTCTTATTCTTTCTTACCTTTTTCTCTTACTTAACTAATTCTTTTTTCTTCTATATCTATATTTTCTTAACTTCTCTTTCTATTTCTCTTTAATACTTACTATATTAATTATATTAATTCTGCTCTCTAAATTCTTTTTCTTTTTCTTTCTATAACTATTACTCCTTTCTTTCTTAATTCTATTCTTTTCTATTCTTTTCTTTCTAAAATATTTCTCTCCTATTTCTCTACTTCTAAATACTATCTCTTTTCTATCTAATCTCTTTCTATTTCTAGTCTAAATATTCTTATTTCTATAACTTCTTTATCTAATTCTCCTCTCTTTCTAATCTTAACTTATTTTCTTTCTATTCTTTAACTAAACTATCTAACTTATTTCTTAATTAACTTCTTATTTCTAATTTTCTATATTCTCTATAACTAAAACTAAAATTTTACTTTATATTCTAAATTTTCATTATCCTATAAATTTCTATTTCTTATCTACTTACTTTTAATTTTCTTAATCTCTTATTCCCTCTTTTCTTTCTAACTATTTCTATAGTTTTTCTCTTTCTAAATCTATCTTACTTTTTTCTACTCTCTTCTTACTCTTTCACTTACTTCACTACTCTTCTTTTACTCTTTTCTTCTCTTCAAACTTCTCTTTCTTCCTCTTCTTCTCTCTCTACTTCCTCTCTTCTTCATTTCTCTTACTTTCTCTACTCTTTACTCTCTTACTTCTCTACTTCTACTCTACTTTCTCTCTACTTCTACTACTCTTACTCTTCTTAACTTCTTCTTTACTTCTCTTTTTACTTTCTTACTACTTTCTCCTCTCTACTACTTCTACTTCTCTACTCTTTCTACTTCTCTTCTTACTTCTCTACACTCTACTTTACTCTCTATTCTTCTACTTTCTACTCTTTCTAACTTCACTACTTTACTTCTCTTTCTCTTACTTCTCTAACTTCTCTACTCTCTCTTCTACTTTTCTACTTTACTTTCATACTTCTCTATCTCTTCAACTTACTACTTACTCTCTCTTACTCATTCACTCTCTTCTAACGCTTCTCTACTCTTTACTCTACTTACTTTACTACTCTACCTACTCTACTTACTTCTTACTTACTTCTACTTACTCTTCTACTTCTTATTTATCTTTTTACTTTCCCCCCTTTTTTTTTC
>NW_026972069.1:0-5694 GCF_026151205.1 Bolinopsis microptera | reverse complement strand
ATTTTATGTATGATCGTTTTAAGGGGTTCAAACCCCCAGGGGCCCCTAGTTTGGAGTAGCAAGAACCCTTTGGTCTGTGCGATTCTGGGTCGAATCAGCCGAATGATATTTGATAGGAAACTTGGTTGAGGGTTAAAGAGGGGGGTCCCTTTTAAAAGCAAAAAATTTCCCTAGGACCCCCTTGAAAAACTGAAAATGTGTCAGACCGATCCTTTTAAAAAATCGATTGTGACCCAAAGCTTCAGGGTTTTTTGGTTTTGAGTCCATTAGGTCCCCTTTTGGTGCCCAAATTTTTCCCAAAAATTTTTTCCATTGTTTAAGGCACTTTTTGCACTTTACATTTTTACACTTTTTTTTTTGCGAAATCTTTTTTGTGAAATGTAAAAGGTTGCGGTATCGAGTGTGTTTATTATCAGGAAAAAAAAACTTTGTTCAAACAATTTTTGTGAAATTTTTAAATTGGTAATTTTCTTTTCAAATTGAAAATTCTAAAAAATTTTTTTTGGCAAAAAGATGGATTAGTTTTAAAACCGGAGAAAAGTAGTTTTTAGAAAAAATTTTTTTAAAATTTTTTCATTCTTTTTTTTTTCGAAAAAAATTTTTCCCCCAAAGTGATAAAATGCATAAAAACCGGATAAAAATGTTTTTCTAAAAAACGTAGTGATTTTTCTTTTAAAGAATTAAAAAATCCCCAATTTTTGTAGTTGGAGTTCAGAAAATTGGGGGTTTTTTAGTAATCGGGAAATTAGTATTCAAAAGGAAGGTTTTGAAATGAAAAACGTTAACCTACGATGCGCGGCAAATTTAGAGTTCATAAAAAATTTTTACAGAAACTGCCCAAAGGCACAAAAGTCGAAACGATAGCGTGTCTGTCATTTTATTGATTTAAATGGAATCGTGGGGTTAAAGATATCACATTTGAAAATAAAATTAAATAAAACATCTTGTCCGTAAATTGTGTGTTAAACCAGTCCCTGTATTCCCAGATTTTTTTTCTCGAAAAACAAACCAAGTTGTCTATGTTTTGGTGGGTGATTTAAGTAGTATAATATCGAGCTGTATTCAATCCAAAACGCCATTGCAAAGTTTTTTATTTTTGGGCCCCTTAATGAGGATATGAAAAGTTTTATTTTCACTTTCGTTTCTGGAGGGCCCCGTATGGGGGTTTTTCTTTTTTCCCAAAAAAAGCCTACGGGCTCAGGCTCAAAAAGGCGGGGAAAAAGCCAAAAAGCTTTCAACTCGCTTTTTCAACCCCCGTCATCGCCCCAATTTAACCCGAGTGTTTTTCCCCCCGTTCTAGGGAAGAATGTTTTTTCCCTCACGAGCCCGGATTTCAAAAAAACCCCTAAAAAATTAACAACCCTTCCTGATAGAACGTCTTATTGAAATTTTCCAAAAATTCCCGACCCCGGGGAAATATTTCACAAATTTAATTATTAGGTTTTTACACCCTTCCCCGTCATGACTACATTTATTCCAGATGTTACCTTGTGTTTTTAGTTTCCCGACCCTGAAATGGGGGTGATTTGAGGTACCGCTGCAAAGAAGGGGTATGAAAAATAAAAAAAGTACAGTTGTGTTGGAAGGTGTTTTAACTTGTTTTGGGCCCCTGGTGTTTTTAGTTTTCCTTGTCTGTTTTTCTTTTCGAAGTAAATGACCCCTTTGAAATGGGCCAAGTATTTTTTTCGGAAACTTTCGTTTTAACGGGTTTTTTTAAGGGACCCATATTATACCGTTTTGTGTCGTATTTGATTAAATAAGTCATTAGTAAAGTTTCAATCCTACAAATACTTAAAAAAAATTTGAATGGGGGGATGATTACGAGGGCCGTTTTAAGGTGATTTGAATGACGGAGGATTACGAGGGATGTGTTAGGTGATTTAAGTGGGCCCCAAAAGACCTTTTTTTTGTGTCTGAATACTTGCATCCTCTTTTAAAAAAAATCACGGTGTTTTTGAAAAAGGGCCCCATTTATTACTACCCCCCAAATGATAGATGTAGTCAATAAAAATGCAGTACGGGGCTATGTTCGATTTGGGGTTTGCCATTGGGGAGTTTTGGAAAAATTGTTTTGAAACCTTATATCGCCGGCGATCGTATTTTTAACTTTTTTCTTTTTGCCCTTTCCTTTGATTAGTATACTAATTTGATTCTAAATTGCGAGTTTTATGACCCCAATAAAATATGGCGTTTAAGTTTTTGAAACAAAAAATTTCACTGTTTTTAAAAGGCTTTTTACCCGTGTTTCTCGTTTTTGATCCTTTTGGTGGAAAATTTTTTTTTAATTTTTTAAAAATTTTTTTAAGTCTGAAAAAAAAATGAAAGTGAAAATTTTAAATTTTTTCAAAAATACTTTTTCCGTGTTTTAAGTTTCCCGATTTTTAGCCAAAAAAAATTTTTTTTGAATTTTTGCTAATTAGTTAATTGATAATTATAATTATTATTTTCTGACGTAAAATTGTTTGAAAAAAGTTTTTTTTTGAAATTGAACACACTGATTTCCCCAACCCTTTTTCGATGTTACAATAAAAGTATTGAAAAAAAAAAAAAAGGGGGTAAAAAAGGGGAAAGGGCAAAAAGTGGCCTTAAGACAAGTGGAAAAGTTTGGAAAAATTTGGTCAGATAAAGGGCACCCTTTGGGGTCAAAAACGTCAAAAACTCTGAAGCTTGGGGTGTAGAGATATTTTTTGACGGTCTGTCTGCAAAGTTTTTTTACTTTTTTTTGGGGTACTTTAAAAAATAACGGCAAATGAATTTTTTTGAAAATTATTTTAAAAGTAAAATTTTAAACAAGTAATTTAAAAGTCTTTCGCGATATTAAAGAGATTTTGGGTTTGAAGCGGAATAAAAGTGTGTGCGATGGTTGAGTGTTTCCCCTTTCTCCTTTCAAGTGGTTCCCGAATTTTCGTATTCCCCGTAAGTTCACTGTGGAAAAATTAGATTTGGTCGTTTTTCGTCAAATTTTTATCCGAACTTTGCTGTTGTTTAAATTTAAAAAAACAAAAAGTTCCCCAAACTATGGCTATAACCCCTGGGACAATGCTTTTGAAGTAGTTTAAAAAGTGTTGTTGCTTTAAAAAAAGATGTTTTCGAAGAAGTTTTAAGAAGTGAGTTAATTCGGAATCTTCGACAGGGGAAAAAAAAAAGAAAAAGTTCAGAGGCCAATTTGGGGGGTTCAAGATTCCTGGTTTTCCCAATTTTGCTGATGGTAATTTTTTAAATTTAAAAGCTAATTGGCAAAATTACGGACATGATTATTTAATTTTCTTAGGTTCGGGTTATGTAGGCTTTTCAAATTGATGGGGGAAAACTTGATCATTTTTTGATTTGTTTTTGTTAAGTGGGAGTGTTTTTTTTATTAAGGTAGTGCCTTTTTGGATTTTAATTTGGGATTTTTTGATTTGTTTTCCCAGAGTCGAGTTGTTTTTATTTTCATATAAATTTATGAGTCCCCGTCAAAAACAATGAAATTTCCCCCAATTTGTGACGGGTTTATAAACCCCATATAGGATTTCTGGTAAACCCCTTTTTATTTTCTTTTTGTGGGGGATACTTTCGAACACCCTTTTAAAGTTGGGTATTTAAGTTTGCTATAGGGTTCTATTTTAATTAAAAAGTAGGTTATAACCCTTTGGGGAATTGTGAGAATTTGTTATTTGGTTGAGTTTATTTTTAAAAAGTTTTTTGTCGAAAGTTATTTTTTTGGTTTAAAGGTTTGTGGAAATCAAAACAGTGCAGGGTGATTTTTTTATCTCTGTTCAGAAATAAACCCCCGCGCGCCGTGGTCCCGGTTGAAAGCGGTATTTACAGTTGAAGGTTTAGCTGCCGATGCATCGAAAAGAGCAATGACAGGCCTAAAGTTGTGAGAGGCAGGTTTTTTTTTTACCCATAAAAAATAATTTAAACCCGTTCCCAAAAAAAAACGTCAATATAAAATTAAATTGTGGGAAACTTGTTGTTTGGTGAAATTTTTTGTAGTAGAAATTTCTCTAAAACAAAAATAAAAAGTTTTATGGTTTTTTAGTAGACCATTTTGTCCTTAGCATAAATAAAAAAGTTCGTGCAATTTTTACCCGCGTTTTAAAACAAGTGGAAAATTTTTAAAAAGTGAAAATGGGGGGAAGTAAAAAAAAATTATATTTTATCAGCATGAGATTAAAAAAAAATTTAAAACAATTTCATCATTATTTGGGTTATAGTTTTGTATTGCTTTAAAAAAAAAATTTTGGGTTTTCCCGGGTTTATTTGAAGTTAAAAAAGGCTTTGGCAGTAGAAGGTTTTAAATTAAATAATAATAGGAGAGGGACAAAAATATTAAATAATTATGTTGTTATGTTGCTTGAAATCCAAAACAAATCCCTTTTTCTTAAAATAAGAATCAATTGTTTTTTCCTGGTGCGTCACGTGTAAAAGTTCGTTTGTTATGGAATTCGTTGAAAATTTAATTTTTTTAGGTTGAAATGGTAGGTGGTTAATAAAATTGGCAAACCCATGATATGGTTGATTCACGAGTAACCCTTGATCTCGCCGATTGGGGGTTGGGAGAATTTTGTGGGGGCCCCCCATATGAAAAGCACGGAAAAAGATAGGTTACCTATCTAGTTGACCCCACAGCTATTGTCGTCTCGATTCACGTATTTACGGGTGATCCCTTTAAAAAATTTTTTGTTAAGTGAGACAGTCGGGGAAAGGCCCCAACCGGGGGTCTTGGTCGGGGGTCGTTAAATATGTAATTTTTTTGGGAAGATTTTACCCCTCCCTTACTGAGGAAAGGAAAGGATTTTTTTCAAAAAATTTGGCGGAATGAAGGTGAGGGGCCCCGTAACCCCCCCCCCGTTATTTCCATACAAAAATGATTGTGTCAAAAATTGTATTGCATTTTTAAGGCAGCCCGGCGCGGATTAAAGAAATTTAGCGATAACATCCGTCAATGCCCAAAAAAATAGCGTGTAGGTAAAATTGGAAACCCCCTTGTGATATTGCATAATATGTGAAGAATTTTTTGATGGTTTTAAAAAAATTGACGTGAGTTGGAAAAAGAAAGGCCCATTGGGATAGGATTTTTATGTTTGGGAAAAAACCTTGTAAAATTTTTTATAAATTTTATGGTTGGCATTCTTACTTTTTGGCGGGCGCGTCGTGATTCCCCCAAAACTTTTATGTTTATGAAACAAAAGCTGGGGTCCCCCGGTAAAATTTTATACTTTTATTAAACATAGGGGGCGCGCGCTTGAGCTTGTCATTCAGCCCGGATTATTTAATAGAAAATAAAAGCCGGGTTCCCCCCATCAGTACGCGATTTGCGAGGGGGGCCAAATTGGGGGCAAGTGAAAGCAAGATTTTAAAAATTAAAAGTAAATTTTAAATATTTTATTCCCCCAGGTGCAAAATTTTCGTTTTGAGTTGATTTCAAATTATTCTAAAAAGGGCCCCCCCACAGTTGAAAATTGTATCAGCGGTGACCCCCCTGCCGCTTATATAGGGCCCCCCGTAGGTCTTCGACGCTAGGGGAGGGCACTTGTGGGGGGGTATAAAGATGCAAATTTAAACCCGCTAGCTGAATCGATGTATTTCGGACGTGATTCAGACCCCAGACATTGGACATTTAAAGGAAAACTCCCCCCCCCGGATATGGCGAAATGTTTTGATAGTAAATGACCGTTTAAGGTGAAATTGCTAGTTGAGGGGCGGGGG
>NW_026972068.1:0-5698 GCF_026151205.1 Bolinopsis microptera | reverse complement strand
GGCCCCCAAAAAAGGTGGGCCTTTCCCCTTTTTTTTAAAAAAAATAAAAAAACAAAAACCCCCTCCATTATGTTTTTTCCGTAGCGCCCCAATAAATTTGTGAAAAAAATAAACCATTAATTTAGTATTTTGGACCAACATGAAACTATCGTTTAATTGTAATTAAAAATTTTTAAAAGGCATGGCAATCACTTACGGTTGATGGAAAATCTATGCGTCCGCTAACCGGCGCAAGTCTTGTTAATTTAATGAAGGAGCAAGATGTCAAGAGTAACGTTGACGGCCACCCATTCGGCCCGAGGGTTTTACGATACCACTGCCTACACCAAAAGTTGCCTCCACTCCCCCTCCCCCCCCTCCTCCCCGCCTGGAGTCCTCCTCCTCCTCCTCCTCAATTCTCCTCCTCAGTTTCTCCTCCTCCTCCTCCTGGGTCCTCCTCCTCAGTCCTCCTGAGTCCCTCCTCCTCCTCCATCAGTCCCCCCTCCCTCCTGAGTGGCTCCCTCCTCCCTCCTCCTCCTCATTCTCCCTCCTCATCAGTCCTCCTGCTCCTCCTCTCCCTCCTCCTTCCTCCTCCTCCTCAGCTCCTCCTCCCACTCTCTCTCCTCATCTTCCCTCCTTCGCGCTCCTCCTCCTGAGTCCTCCTCAGTCCTCCCTCCTCCTCCTGAGTCCTCCTCGTCCTCTTCAGTCCTCTTCGTCTCCTCCTCTCCTCCTCCTTCTCCTTCTCAGTCCCTCAGTCCTCCTCTCTCCTCTAGAGGGTTTTTCGAGACTCGTGTACAAATTTAAAATTTTAATTTTTAATTTTATGAAGGAGCAAGATGTCAAGAGAAACGTTGACGGCACCATTCGGCCCGAGGGTTTACGATACACTGCCTACACAAAGTGCCTACAAAACCTTCTTACAAATGTGCTCTTTAAGGTTTTGTGGCAAGGGGAGGAAATATGTTTTGCCATCATGTGTAGTGAAACGAATCAGAAATCTCTACACATCTCCAGCCGGAAAATACAAAGACTTCTTACCGGGAACAATTAACTCGCAGATTTAGTGCGTTTTAATGGATGTTTAAATTTAATGGTTTTAAAGTCTGTTTTTTGTCAAATACCGATGTAAAACTTTCTCATACAATTGTTCAATAATAATTTAACGATCCAAACGTTACAAAAATGAAATATTGAGCCTTCTAACAAACGGAAAGACGAAGGCAAACAACACATAACCACTGTACTGAGAGGGAACAACATTCCAAACTAGGAACGTTTTTCTAATCTATTTTCGCTATACCTGTATTTAAGAGGTTAACCTAATTTAATCACGTTTGGATTTTACTTTTTCTGATAATTATGAACCTAAAAATTTAGAGTTTACATTTTGCTGACCAAAATAACAAAAAAATTATGGAGTGTAATAAAAATATTAACCTCAATTTTTTATTAACCTCAATGTTTTATACCTTACTCGGGATTATTACGACGGGTTTATTAACGACCGGTTAAAATATGGTTCGGGAAAAATATGGCGAAATTGCTCAAACCCACCACATTTTCCCCGTCGCCATTTTACCGGTGTCCAACCCTTTCAATTTTAGATTCAAAAATTTTGTCTCAGATGTAAATTTCCTTATTAGAGATAAGCAAGTTTAGAAATTTTCGCATTGCTAAAACTTGTGAAACAAGTCGAATTATCAATAATTGTTGAAAAGTAGACAGAAATAATGACTCGTGGTGAATCAAACTTTCGGAAAGAATGCATCGATCACATTGTTTGAGAATTACGAATAAGGACTGATGAAACTGATTCATGTATTGACAGTTTTAATTAATTCAAGTTTTAATTTTAACTGTTACTTTTACTTTGAGTCCTATTTCATTATGTAGAGATAGTCAATACCTAAGAAATTAAAAATTGGCCTATTTAAATCAAATTTGACAATAAGGATATATGACAAGAATGGGGCAAAAAGGGTGAATTTTTTGGCAATTTTAGCCAAATGAAGGTCGAAAAACCTACAAACAAGTGTCCCAATAGTCTTCTTTAGTGAATATAAGACAACGATTAAAATATTAGCACCCAGACCCCTTGGGAACCCTAAAAAAGCTGAGAGACGGGCGGGTTTATTTTAACGACCGGTGAAAATGTGGGTTCGGGAAAAAATATGGCGAAATTACCCTAAACCCGCCACTTTTAATCCCGGTCATAATAACCCCGATTAAGGTTTAGTCATTTTTGGTAAAAATCGGTTTAATCCTCAATTTATTAAAAAAAGTTAAGCCAGTTTAACAAATTTTGGTGAATAGCAGCACAGTTTTTGTGATCAAAAAATTAAATTGATTTAGAAAAATAAATATTTTTTGGTCAAATTTTTGACCACTTATCCCCCCTTAAGGGCATATGGTCTTCTTAAATCACAATTAAATGTCCCCGATTGCGGTTCTTTTGCAGTCTATTCCGAAGACTCATGCTCCCTATCAAAAGTTAGTAAAATTTTTTTTCTCGAAAAGGCTAGGAATTTTTAGGCCATTTTACGGGGTTTTGAGTTTTGAAAAATAGTGTGTGGAATGAAAAAATGGCTCAAAATTTTTTTGACAAAATGAAAATGTTCCCACTTTAATTTTTTTTTGGCATATTTTAGATAAATGAAAATATTATTAAATATTATAATTGATAGAATAAAAAAAATACTTAAAAATTAATTAAATTTGCTCACACCCTATCGGTCCTTTATTAGCTAGGACATGTTGATTTACGGGGTTAAGACAATTGGCCCTATAGCCGACCCTTGACTGTATTAAGGCCAAGGGGGGGCAGGGGGGGTCTTTCATGGGAAAAAATTTTTTTCCTCCAAAAAAAAAAAAAAATCGACTTTTTAAATAATTTTAATTCAAGAAATGCTTTTTGAATTTTCCCCGTTGGAACAAAATAAAAAAATATCCGTTTCCTAGCCGGAAAAAAATTATTGGCCGGTCAAAAGGGTCACAGGGAGGGGGGGAAAGCTTAAAAAAAAAGTGCCAAAAAAAAAGAAACTGTTTCACTAACTGTTTTACCCAAAAAAAACTGCCACTAAACTGCCCACAAAAATACTGCCCACTTAACTGCTACAAACACAAAAAAAACTGCCCCACTTTAAACTGGCCCACTTAAAAAAACTGCCACTAAAAAAAATAAAACTGCTTTTACAATCCCCCCCGCCCCAAGGGCCATTTGCGGCGCGGAACAGTTAAAAGCCAAAGGTTAGTGGCAGGTTTAAGTGGGCAGTTTAGTGGCAAGTTAGTGGCAGTTTAAGTAGGCCAGTTAGGGGGGCCCAGTTTTGTATTGCGCGTCGGGGAAATTTTTGCAAAAAATTTCGAGCGCTTCATCAATTTTTTTATTATATAGGGGGCAAAAGTCCGCAGCGTTTTTAAGGGAAAGCTGGCATTGTGGGATTTATGGGGGCCAGCGCTCAAGCCTGGTCATTTCGGCCGAATTTTCTCTATTTTCAAATTAAATGGAAACCTATTTGATAGCCTGAGGTTTTTCCCAAGGTAACAATTGTTGACTAAAAAAAAAAAACCCAGGGGGGGGGACTGTGGCACCCGGCGTTGTGCTAGGAGTTTCAAAAAGCTGTTGCAGGGGATAGGCGTTATACGTTTTTTTAAAACAAAAAAAAACTATGGTTTTGATTTGATTTTGACTTGACTTAAATTTGCTTTAACTTTGTAGGTAAAAAAAAAAAAACCGGTCGGGGCCGTTTTTACAAAAAAAAAAAACACGGGGGGCAATATGAAATGCTTGTTGTTAGTTTTCGGAACAACTAAAAAAATATTTTGTTTTTCTCGGCTGCCATGTGAAGTATTCTTAAAAATGGTTTGTGTTATGGGAAAATTATGGAAATGGAGAAGGTCGTGTAATTATTGGGTTAACTTATTAAATTAGATTCCAGACAAGGGGGGGACTTCGTAAATTGTGAAAAAAGTTATTATTGGGGAATACTTTATATTATTTTTCATATCCCATTGATTTATATTTCATTGGGGACCAGCAAAAAAAAAGCTCCACCAGCTAAAACAGCCATTGTTATTTTTTAAATTATGATTTCAATTTTTGATAAAAGATGGATAAGTTCATTATGGAGCAATTTTTATTTAGGTTCGTTTTTTCTAGGGCTTAGGGGGAAAGGGGGTCAGTTAACTTCGAGTTTTTATTTTTGTAAATAAAAAAAAAAATAAATTCCTTCTTTACGGGTATTAGGAAAATAATCTTTGCTGTGAATAGGGGGGGGACCGGGGCGGGGCAGCCAAAAAAAATTTAATAAGTTGGTCCTGGTAAACCGTAAATTTTACCCATAATATATTTTACTACACAAAAAAAGTATGGGGGGGGACACCCCTTTTCGGATTTAAAGAAGGGGGGTGCTGTCCAGGACTTTATGAAGGTATTGTTTTTAAACGGTTGCGGCGGGTTGAATATCATTGAAAACAGGCTTAAAAGATGTCGGCCACTAACAAAAAATTAAAGGTAAAAAATATTTTTTAACCTTCACGGCCCCACACCCCACTTATTTTTTTGCATTTACCGTTTTGTAAAATTTTTTTATTGTCTCTTATTCAGCATGCTTAATTTTCTCCTACCCCCGAAAAAATAAATAAAACGCCCTAACGGAAAAGGAGATTTACCTTTGTTATTTTTTTAACGTTTAAATCTGAACCAGGTTAAAAAATTTAATAAAAAAACAATAAATTTCACCTTTACTTGAAAAGTTATTTTTCATAATTAGGAAAAAAAGTTGGCTAAGTTTTTTTGGGTTTTTCTCTCCCACCCGTGGCTAAATAGGTAAAAATTCTGTTTTCACCGTTTCCGGTCTCACTCTTTAAGATAAAAGCCTCTAATCGATGATTTTTGCCCTTATAAGGCTTAGTTGTATTGTAGTGAATTCGTACGGAACGTTCACTAAAAATAGTTTGGAACGCGTTCGCTAAAAGATTTTTAACGTTTGGAACATAATGGAACGTTAAAAACAGGGCCTCCCACGGATTAAACAGTTTTGTGCGGAGAAAGAAAGTGAAGAGAGAACGAAGCCAAAGAGTTTCTCCGACAATTGTTCCAGCCAGCCCTCAACCGCAGCAACGCCAACAGCAAGCAGGAACTATCCCTAAATATGCAACCTTATACAACGCTGGACCAGAATGGACAAGGCCACGGTACCACTATAATATTTGATTTGATTCTCCGTGATAGAACACTAGCAGTAGCAGAAATTTGCTGCTTTAAATTCCTGGGCGTTGCTAAAACCTGTCATTCCCCCTATCTGCTATAGACATATTTTTAATCGCCATAATATGTTCAATGTTAAATCAATGTGTTTAACTTAATAAATGCAAAAGCCTGAGCGAGGTACCGTACCCAGGTAAATTGATCTTTGCAAGTTGAATTTGCGTTTTCTGAAACCACTCTCTGCACTGGTAATTGTATTTAAAAGGGAACACAAAATGATGAACGTGACCAAAAATTATTCCCCGCGCGACGCGATAGCCGATAACTGATAAGATTCTCTTTCAGCATTCAGTTTCAGTTAATTCTGGGTAATTCGCGCGTAAAATCATATTGGCACGTGTTGCGTTCCATGTTCTCAGAATTAGGGCAACGGTAAGTTTATAATCTTTAACTTTAAAACTGTTTGGAAACAGGGTTTGGTTATTTTTTTTGCTGGGGATCCCAAAAAGTGCC
>NW_026972067.1:0-5709 GCF_026151205.1 Bolinopsis microptera | reverse complement strand
CGCTTGCACTATTGGTTTTAAAAAAACAATTTTTTTAAAAAACAGCTAATTTCAAAAAACTTATTTATTTTTTAATTCAAAACCCAAATGTTTCCCACCCCCGGGGGGAAAAACCAAAAAAACCAAAACCCCAAACAGGCAACTGAATTCAAAAAAAACCCCACGTGACCCCCCCAAAACCCAAACCCAAAACCCAGGCCCCTACACCCCCCCCCCCCAAAAAAAACCAAACCAATCAGGAGCATTTTTAACTAAAAAACCCACGTTAAAAAAACCCAAACCAATCAGAGGGCACTGGTAACAAAAAACCAGGGTGAAAAAAAACCAAAAACCAATCAGGGAGCACTTTTTAAACTAACCCAGGGTGAACAAAACCAAAAAAAAATCGGGGGAGCATTTTACTAAAAAACCCCGGGGTAAAAAAAACCAAAAAACCCCCAATTAAAGGGGGGCCCCCTGTTACTCACCCCCTGAAAAAAAAAACCCCAAAAAACCCAATCTGGGGGGGACTTGTAAAACCCCAAACCCCTTTTATAAAAACCCAAAAAAACCCCAAAATCAGGCACTTTCAAAACCCCCCCACGTGTTTACAAAACCAAAACCAAAACCCTGTTTTCTTAAGATATCGGCTTGCAACTCGGGGGAAACGCCATACCACTGAAAACGTCAGGGTTTTAATTTATTTTATTAGGTTTCTCCAGGGGGTTTTTTCCCTTTAAATTTTAAAAAAAATTTTTGTAAAAAACCCCCGGACTTGGCCAACTATTGGTAAAAAAAAAGGTTTTTAAAAACAGCAAAATCAAAAAACTTTTTTATTTTTAAAATCGGGGAAAAGTATTTCCCCCACCAGGGGGGGGGACCAAAAACCAAACCAAAAAAAAACCCCCAATGTATTCAAACCACGGGGGGACAAAAAAACCCCAACCAAACCAGAGCACTGTAATTCCCCCCCAACCCAACGGGGAACACAAAAACCAAACCAAAAATTTAAAAGGGGGGCACGGGTATTACAACCACGTGACCCCAAAAACCAAACCCAAAACAAAAAGGAAAATAAACCAAAACGAAAAAGGATAGTGGGCGAAAAAGATAATTGGGATTTTAGAGGGAAGCAGAGGGACGAGATTGGGGATATCCCCAAAAAAAAGAATTTAAAAACGGTTTTTATTCACAGGGGGGGGGACTCTCCTTATTTTAACAAAAATTTCCCCCCGGTTTCATACCAAAAAAGGGGGTTTTTAAAAAATTTTTCTTGTTTTATTTTGTTTTTTTTAAAAATGATGGGAAATGTTTTTATTCTTTTTTACCTTAAAAGTCGGTTTAATCTTGTTTTATTTTGTTTTGTTAAAAAAATTATGGAAAAATGTAAAAGGTTCCGATTGATTAGTTTTGGGTAAAGTTTTATTTTTGTTTTTTTGTAAAGGTCTCAAAAAAAATTTTTTTGGGGACCCCTTCTGACCAGTTTTTTTTCCTGGGCCGGTTTCCCCGCTTATTTTTTTACCCTTTTTGGTTTTAAATTTAACCCCAGTTTAAAAATACAACCTTAACCCCGCCCCCTGCCCCCAGGGGGCCCCCAGGGTTTTTTCCAAAGGAACGCCCTTTAGTTGTTTTTATAGAAAAACCCCTTTTAATTGACTGTTTTAAGGGGAAAAATTTTATTCGGAAAAAGTTGGGCCCCCTGGGTTTAGAAAATTAAATTAGAGTAATTCTAAATTTTTACTTTTGCTAAAAAAACAAAAAATTTTGGGCCCATCCCTTTGACAAAAAACCCGCAGTTTTGTACCCCACTTTAAAAAACCCAAAAAACATAACGAAAATTTTTTCTTTTGGGGGGGGGGGGACAAAAAGGAGGGGGGGGGGTAAAAAACAAAAACGGCGTTTTGGCCCCTCTCAAAAAGAGGGGAAAACCTGGCCCCAAAGCTTTCCCCAACCCTTCCAAAAGACCCCTGAAAAATTTTGGGGCGGGGTTTTCCCCCCACCTCTAAAAAAGGGGGACTGTAAAAATTTTGGGCAGCTTGGGGCCCCACCCCTCAAAAAAGGGGGGGGGGGGGACTTTTTTTGGCACTTTGCCCAACCCCTCCCCCCCAAAAGGGGCCCTGTAAAAATTTTGGGCAGCTTGCCCACCCCCCCAAAGGGGGAAACGGGGTTTAATTTTGGCAAGTTTTTGCCCCCCAAAAGGGGGGGGGACTGAAAAGGGGCAGTTTTGGGCCCACCTCCCCCAAAAGAAGGTAATAGGGCAGTTTTGCCACCTCCCCCAAAGGGGACTTTTAAAATTTTTGGGGGGCACCCTTAAACCCCCAAAAAAAGGGGGGAAGGGTTTAAAATTTTGGCACTTGCCCACCCCCTCAAAGGGGGCCCCCTGAAAAATTGGGGCAGCTTGGGCCCCCCCCCCAAAAAGAATGAAAATTTGGGCAGGCTTTGCCCCCTCTCAAAAGGGGGGGGAACTTTTAATTTTGGGGGCAGTTGCCCCCCCCCTCAAGGGGGGGGAAATTTTTAATATTGGCAGTTTTTCCCCCACCTCCAAAGAGGGGGACTGTAAAAATTGGGGGAAAAGCTTTTGGGCCCCCTTCCCAAAAAAGGAGGGGGTAAAAGGGGGCCTTTGCCACCTTCCAAAGGAGACGTAATATTGGGGGGGCCCTTGCCCCACCCCCTTCAAAGAGGGGTTTAAAATTTATTGGAAAGCTTGCCCACCTCCCCAAAGGGGGGGGACAAAAAGGGGCGCTTGAAAACCTCCCCCAAAAAGGAGACTGTAAATTTGGGGCCCCCCTTGCCCCCCTTTCAACAGGGGCCCCTTGTAAAATTGGGGGCCCCTTTTGCCACCCCCCAAAAGGATTTAAAATTAGGGGGGCAAGTTTGCCAAACCTCTCAAAGGGAGGGGCGTTATTGGGGCACCCCTTTGCCACCTTCTCAAAGAGCTGTAATATTTGGCACTTGCCCCCTAAAAGGGGGAGACGAATATTGGGGCGGGGGTTTTTGCCAAACCCTTCAAAGGGGGGGGGGGGTTGCCCCCCAAAAAAATAATTTTGGCAAGGGCTTGGGCCACCTCTCAAAAAAAGGGGGGGGTTGTAAAAATTGGCAAGTTTTGGGCCCACCCCCCCAAAAAGGGGGACTGTTAAATTTGGGGCGCTTGCCCCCTCCCCCAAAGAGAACGTAATTTGGGCAGCTTTGCCCCCCCCTTTTTAAAAAAAGGGGGGGAAACTGAAAATTTTTTGGCGCTTTGGCCAACCCTTTCCCAAAGAGGACTGAAATTTTAATTGGGGGCCCCTTTGGGGCCCCCCTCAAAAAAAAGACTGTAATTTTGGGGAAAGTTTGCCCCCCCTCTCAAAAGAACTTTTTTTTTATTGGCAAGCTTTCCCCACCTCTCAAAGGAGACCCAAAAAACCAAGAGTTTCCACGGGGTTTTTAAACTGGTTTTTAAGAATTTTAAAAAAGCTATTTTGGGGGGGGGGGGGGGGGGGGCAAACCGCCCCCAAAGGCCCCCCCTAAGACGCATGGGAAAATTTTTAAAAAAAATTTGGGGGCCCCCCCCCCCCCCCCCCCTACTTGGATTGGCTGCTAAAATTAAATCGGGGGAGAAAATGGTTTTAATTAATTTTATTTTCATTTGAGTAAGAAAAAAATGGGGGGAGTTGCTGGGGAAAAAGTAACCGGGCCGTGTTTCCCACGTTTGGGGGGAAGTGGGGGGTGGTTTTCCCTAAAGGGGGGAAAAAGGGCCGTAAAAAAGGGGGCAAAAGGAGTTATATCATTTTGTTTTTTTTAAAAATATGAATTTTAGGAAAAAATTAATTTTTGGGGTATTTTTTTTTTTAAAAAGTTTTATAAATAGTTTGGTTGGTTCGGGGGCCCCCAAGTTTTTGGATAGGGATGGGATTTTCCCCTCGGGGGGGGGGGTTTTTCCGCTTTTTACATTTGGGGGAAAAAAAAAAAAAAAAAAAAAAAATAAAAAGTTTTTAATATATTTTACAATTGGTAATTTTTATTTTTTAAAAACTAGATAATTAATTTTTTTTTACAACCGGTGATTTTTCGAAAAGATATTAGATTATTTTTTTGGGTTTTTTTTACAACCATAAGGATTGAAAAAAGGACTGGGGGCGTATGAATGTTTTTAAAAAACAGTTTCCAAAAACATTTTGCGTAGGGGAATGTTAAAAAAAAACCACTCTCCAAAGGGTTTTATCAACTTAAAAAAATTTTTTAAAAAAAAACAAAAAATTTTTTCCATTTTTTTAAAAAAACGCCCCTGTAATCCCCCCAACCTCCATTGTTTTTTTCAAAATTGGGTGGTTTTTTTTCCCCAACGGTTGGGGTGGGTTTCGGGTGCTCGGGGTTGGTTTTTTTTTACGTGGGTTCCTTTTTTTGCTTTCCTCGCCCCCTTTCCTTTTAAAAAAGAAAAAAAACCCAGGTCGGGTTTAAAATTTACTTCAAACCATGTGGGGATTATTTATTGTTTTTTTTTTTAAAAACCAGCACGAAACCAGTTTAAACAAAGAAAGTTAAATTGTTTATTTTTGCACCGGAAAAAAACTTTTTTGAAAAAACCCAGGGGAAAAAAGGGGTTGGGGCACGGTGGTTTTTGTTGCCAATAAAAAAACTTGCCCCGGCCCCCCCACCTTTAGCTTCCTCTACTATTTTTTTCCCGTTTTTCCAGCGAAAAAAAAAACATTTTTTTTTTTTTGGCTCCAAAAATTTTTACTTTTTTTAAAAAAAATGGTTGGTTTTTGGTTTTTTTTGTTTCCCTGATTGGTGGTTTGCTTTAAAAATACTGTGCCCCTTTTGGTTTGGGGGTTTGCTTGAATTTTACTGTGCCCCTTTTTGGGTTTTGGTTTGGGGGTGGGCCCCCCAGTGGGTGCGTATTCGGGTTTGTTGGGGGGGGGTTTTGGGGGGGGGAACCCCACCCCCTTTGTTTTTATTTTGCCCCCCCCTAGAATTGAAGTGCCGAAAAATTGGAAAATGGGTAATTTTTTTAATTTTTACACAATTTTTTTTAATTGGCACCCTTTTTTTGTTATGAACAAAAAAAAGCAATTTTTAGCCGGTAGTTTTTTTCCCAAATAATGTAAAGATCTTTTGCATTAAAAAAATTAGCAATACTTTAACAGCATAAAAATCAGATCTGTGAAATATATTTCCCAAAACTTGGGGCGAAGCCCCCCTCTGTTATTAATTTTTTTTAAATATAAAAATAAAAAACACGCACCACCCCCCCCACCCCCCCCCCCCCCCCCAACAACCCCCCTTCCCCAGGGGGACCCCCCCCCCTTTCACCACGCCCCCCAAAATTAAACTTTTAAACTTTTACGGGGGGAACCTGGTTTTACTCTTTTTTTAGATCTGAACTTAAATCCGCTAAATTTTTTTAAAATTTTCTAAAATCTAAGGGTTTTTAGGGGTTAACCAAAGGGAAATTTTTTAAAACGTAAATATTAATAAAAATTTCCCCGGGGCTTATTTTAAACCCTTATACTTGAAAAAATTCCCCTTTTTTTAAAAAATTATGGGGTTTTTTGGAAATTTATCGGGGAAAAAATTTTAAAAATCAATTTGTTATAAAAAATTTTTTAATGAAGTAAATCCATTATCTGCCCCGGGGTTTTCAGTAATATTTGGTTTGTTTTCTCGCGGTTTTTTAAAGCCTTTAAAATTTTTATTTTATTTTTATTTCACGGGTCAAAAATACCCCTTTCCCAAATTGGGGGTTGCAGTAAA
>NW_026972066.1:0-5741 GCF_026151205.1 Bolinopsis microptera | reverse complement strand
TGGGGAAAGGGAGGGGGAAAAGGGGATTAGGGAAGGATATGGGATGGTTTTGGAGTAATGGCCCCCCCCCTTTGGGGGAATGGGGTATGGATTTTGGGAGGGGAATTTATTTGGGGTTTATTGGGTTGGAGTAATTGGATAGGAGTCTGGGGGGGAGTTGGATTATGGGGGGGGGAGTATGGGGTAATTGGGAGTAGGGGGAGTATGGAGTATGGAGTTGGGTTATGGATTAAAAGCCCCCAACCAAAGGGGAAAGATGGTTCAGTTTGGGGAACGCACCAAAATTATGAACTTTATGGGAGCTCAAAGCCCCAGAAACCGAACACCAAACAAAAAAACCTTTGTAAAAAAATGCAGACTGAATTTTAATTAAACGGATTGATTTTCAAGATTAATACAGCTTTTTTCGCTATAAGGGGGTTTCGGTTCGTAATCCCCAAAAAACTGGAACAAAAGGGCGATTTGACAATCTAAAAAAACACAGAAACTAATATGAAAGGTTTTTGCCCTATGGAGGCGTTCAAAACAGGGGGGGGGAAAGTTTTATCCGGAAGCTTGCTCACTTAACATTTTTAATGTAATTATTGGTTACCCCTTTAATTGAAAAAATTCATTCCCGCCCCGCGGGCTGATGAGGGTTTTTGTCAGTGTGATCTTGCTTTTGGCAGTGCTCTATTTGTTCTAAAGGGTGTTTCGTAAACCAGTACTTGGGGTCATTGTGTCCCTTATTCAGGCCTGTTTAATAAAACAATTAAAAAAAAATTTTTTTACCATCACCAGCAAATCTCAATTTTTCCTAAAAATTAGGGTAGGGCCAGGGGGCCCCGAAAATTACGGGAGTACCCGCGAATTGTACTTGTAGTGACCAAACGTGGCCAGCACCCCCCCAAAATTACGTGATTTTATTCGAGAAGAGAGGCCCGCCCGGGGGAAATCAGTTAATCTAAGAGACAATGCGAAAAAAAAAAAAATTTATCTTGAAATCGGATATATCAGGAAAAAAAAATGAATTTTAAGGGGGCATGCTCAAAGCGAGGAAATTTTGCCCATAGTTAAAATTTCATGTCGAAATTAGGCTTTAAAGAACCGCCAAAACCTGAAATAGGGGGCAAATTTTCATCCTTTGTTAAAGGCTGTTTTTTGGGCAGAAAACATCAGATGATCCAGCAAAAATTGTAATTATTTGCGACAAATGAAGCTCGTGGGCGAGCAACTAAATTTTTAGAAATTTCTACTGGCTTTGAAATATGTAGCTGATCTCACGAGGAGAGCAAGGGCTCCTTTGTGGGGCCCGGGGGAGACTGGCCAGCTAAAAAAACCCCAGCGAAACAAGTGTAGGTTTTTTTTCGGTTACAAGCACTCGTTCCGCAAAAAACGTTAAAAATTTAAGCAAGACAGCAGGACATATGGTTTAGTGTTTGAACTTAATTACAATAAATAATAAATTAATAGGCAAGCATATCCCAAGGAATTTAAAGCAAACGGCCGGGCTTCTGATAGGTTGGTTTTATGTTCACGTGATCTGATTCAAATCCTCCCATGGGTTTAGAGGTTCGTGGGAGGGTTGGAACAATGTACAGTTAGCAGATTAAACCTTGCCTTATGAATGCTAGTTACTCTATTAAAAATTTTCCCCTTACAATGTGTCATAAAAACGCTTGCTTTCAAAAACAGCAGAGCGGGAAGGCTGTAACTATAACGGATTACACGCGACGGTTGAATTGAAAAAAACTAACCGGGAATTACTGGAGGAGAGCTGTGAAAGGGTAAACTATGACTTGGCCTATCTCCGACTTACCTCCCCTTAACTATAGTGGAGTCCTCTGGGAGTTACATTTTAATATGCTGGGGAGACCCTCTGGAGAGTTACTTAAATCCCGCGTCAAAAAGGGGAAGCTGGGCGTTCAAAAAACAGAAGCGAAAGAGTGTTTCTAATGATTCTTATTAGTAGGTGACAAAAGAGGGTAGACAGGTATTTCAGGGTAAATTTGGGGGGTCCCGTTGGCTATGAAAGGGGGGAGTAGCCAAGGCCAGGGGAACAAAAATGGTCGACTACGGACTTGCAATTCAGGCTGAAAGGAACCACAAACAGGAAAGCCATCATGTTATTGCAGGGGGACGGGGGGGCGCGAATAATCTGCAAAAAACCAACAGATTGCACGTGCCAAGATGATGGCATAAGGGGAGAGAAAATCAATCGGGGTAGCGGTAGCAAGCTTTTGCCAAATTATAAAAGTTATTAGCCGGCTAAGATTGTGTCCCAAACCCCTCGATCATGAACGGAAAAACAAAAGAGGGTCGGGCTTATATTATAATTTTTATCAAAAATGCAGAAATAAATTTGTCGGTCCCGTGGGCGGGCAATATTACGAGTGCGTGAAAAATCCTTTTGCAGGAATGCGGGAAAAACAGGGGACAAAGCCAGCAGGAAGCTTGCCCAGGTGCAACTCAAACATTACCCTGATTTATTGTGTCAGCAAATTATTATAACCTCCCCTCCCACGGGGGGGACATACCTTTATTCTGATGGCAGTGCTTCCCCACGTTGCGGCTAAACCGTTTAAAAAAAGTGTCCACATGTACGCATCTTTTCCTTGCTCTTGAAATCTAGCAATCCGCCGAAAAAATCCTGTCACGTTAATGGTGCCCGGGGGGGGCCCCGTTTTGCCCCGCCAATTTACCTTTAACCTTAATTAACCGGGGATCCAAAAAACCCAACCACCAAAATCCTAAAATATTTTACGATATTGATCGGAAGAAAGCTGCAAAAATTCACCGATAAATTCCTCTATTGGTTTTACTAGTCAAAAAAAGGGTAAAAAATCAAATTGAAAGGATACAATGTTAGTAGGCACAGTCTTCTACCATCAATCAGCAATCAGGGAGGGTTTCTCTGTCAAGGGCCAATTTAACACAGGAATCCCAGGGTGTGTAAAAAACTGGGGGCTCAATAGTTTCCGAGACTTTTTTTTTCATGAGGTATTCGGGTACCAATCGATATGGGAAAAAATTTTTACAGCGTATAATCAGAAGAGGGATCAACGTCAGTGAAACTATGGGACAGGCAAATTGAGTTAATCATCTAGACGCGAACCCTAAAAACGTGCGGGGGACTACAAGTGTTTCTCAATTCACACATTTCCCACTATAAGTACTTAGTTCCCCTGGCCTTCGTTTCCCAAATTAGCTAATACTATTTTTTTTTGATTGATACAAGTGCCAGTAAAAATGGACTTTCGGGTTTAAAACCACAAAAAAAAACCCGGGGAAGGGACTCTCAAACAAATACAAACGTCCAAGGAAACAGTTTTAAAGTAGGGGGGTGTTTAACTGGCGTAGTTAATTCCCGCGCTGACAAAATCAATTTACCTCCGTGAGAACACCCTTACTGACACTCAATTCTAACTGCCCTTTTCCCAAACAACAACGATTTTAATTCGTTCCAAAAACGAATTATATTTTTAACGTAAATTTGGGGGGCCAGGGAATTTAAAAAAATTAAACAAAACAAACCCACACCGTCCGAGATTTTAGTGGTAATGTCTAATCAGGTGATGGGCGGGGGACGGTTCAGGGGGAAATCAGGACATATCCGGGAAGGGTTCCAGAAGTACAGGAAACTTATTACCAACCGCCCAAACACCATTTTGCCCACCCCTCCTTTACCTTCCCCCGGGCAATTTTAATCGAAATTGAAAAAGGGAATTAAAAACGGAAAAAGATTCCTTTTTCCACCCAAGGGGCCTTAATTCCGGAAACCCAAGCACTGCCTCCCGCTATTTTGATTTCTTATCGGCAATTTAATCCTCATTAAACCCAGATATAAGAAGAAATTGGGAGCTGCAGTGAGCCGGTTTGGGGGGGTGGTCGCTTGTGAGGCCGCCCCCCATGGCTCTCGTAATCTTAATTCGGGTCCCTTTTCCCTGGTTTTGGTTACTTTGTTTTTTACTCATTGGCCGCTTGTTGGTGTTCCCCGTCCCGCCGATAATATGTTTACAAATTCGAATTTTCCATGTAGTTCCGGTCATTTTGTGGATGCTCCACGCAAAAATTTTTTTCCGCACATTATTGGGTAGGATTTAAAGTTCAGCTGTATGGATTTTCCCGGCCTTTGGCTCCGCGAGGCTCGGCCAATGAAGGCCTCTAATTCCCTTTAGATTATTTTTTACAATGGGTTTCCAAACTTTGCAATTGAAATCGTTCGCGAAGTGTAATTGTTATGTGATATTTTTAACCTAGAAATTTTAGCATTAGAAACGTAAAAAATTGGAATTAATCTTGTGGGGAATCGGCGAGGTTCTTTAAAAATCATGGTACCGTAATAAAAAATGATTTCCCAAATGTCTAAATTTGGTTCCCAGCTTCCGCGATTTACAGTTATAAAAAATAAACTTTTTAGAATAAAAATCGGATTTATCAGGGGAAATCGGGGGCCAATTTATTTGAATATTTTTGGCATGCTCATCATTAAACCCAAAAAGGTCGATTTATATTTGAAAGTAAGATTGAAATGGTCCATTTGTTGTATAGATAATTACAATGACAGTAAAGTGGCTACTCAAAACGTGATACGCAAAGTTAATACGCGGGGAAATGAAAATAAAAGATGGTTTTAAAAGCTATTTATTTGATAGGGGTAACTGAGGACCGGGTTTCATTAGATAAACGAGATACTTTTAATACCAGCTGTGGTTTGATTACAAAAAAAGAGATAAACCGGGGTAGCCGAAAACCCGTTAGATCAGAACAGGTTCTTTTAGGTGGGGCAGTGAAAATGAAAACCGGTTCTCGGGGACGAAGCACCCAACATCGGGGAAAAGTTTCCAGAGGTCGTAGTCCACGTGGTCAGAACAGACCTCTGGTTGGGGGGGAATTATGTCACGTGATCTATGACTAGCACTTGATTGGTTGGATATTGCCAGGTGCCTGGATCGGCTTAAACGACCCGTCTGAACTGTCTCCAGTTTTAAAAAACCAAAAAACGGAGAAAAAAATAATTTTAATTTGGGGGGACAACTGATTATGGACATTAAAAAAAACGCGATAGGGGATCCTTTGCATCTTAGTGTTTAGTTCGGAAAATATAGTTAATCAGAGTATGACGCGTGGAAAATAGTCCGGAAACTAAATCTAATGGCTTGTTTGGGGGCCTTGTTTACGGGCCCCTAAACTGGGGCCCCTAAACAAGATAGGCCTCCAATAAAATTTTACCTAACTAGAGCTGCTCAAATCTATACTAACCTCAAATTAAATAATTAGGCGGGATTATATAATATATAAGATTATTGTTCATAAATATTTTTAAATGGCACCTAAAAACTGCGGCATATCGCTATTAAGGGGCCCGGGGTACAAGCTGGGCCCACAGCTTTATTTTTAAAAAACTTTCAAATCTCCATTGGGATTGATTTGGTATCAAAGGGGGCGAACTTTAGGTCACGGGGGACGAGGAAATTACCCTAAAAAAAACCTTTATATTCATTTGCTTGTTATTAGCGGGTAAAGCGAGCTTTATATTAACTTAAAAACACGATTTAAATAATCAATAGCATACAAATTTATTTTTTTATTGTTATGAAATTAAACCATTATACCGGGGGGACTAAGAGCAGGTGTTACAGTTTCCTTTTATAGTTTTGATTGCCAAATTCAATATCAGGGGGGCGTGGTAAAGAAAAACCTGGTAAAGTAAATCCCTGATATCTTGCGACGTGCAAATAATTTTGGAACTGGGGCGATGC
>NW_026972065.1:0-5844 GCF_026151205.1 Bolinopsis microptera | reverse complement strand
TGGGGACGAAAAAAAAGCATTTGTTTTGTTTCAGTGTTGGGGGAGAGATGAAAAGGGAGTGACACGCTTCCCAATTAGGTGTTAAAAAAAAAAACTCGTGGTTTGCGGGGAAAAAACTTTTTTTTTGATTGTGGGGGGTTACCCAAAAAAAACCCCAAAATAAATCCCCGGGGGGGTGGGGGTTTTGCACATTAACGTGCGGTTTTTTCCCGAGCCCAAAAAAAGTGGAGATTTTTTTAGCAGGGCCCAAAAATTTAAAAATATTTTCCAATTTTTGTTTTACATTTCATGATTGTGGTGAAAAACTCCTTTCATGAACCCAATTGGGGGCTTTTTGAAAAAGGGGGGCCCCCCCAAAAAAATCTGTTTTTGGGGGAATGCTTTTTTAATTTTTAAAATTTTGATTAAAAAAAATTTTTCGTGCATGTTGTTACTAAAAAAAAATGTCAAATTTGTCAAAAGGCTCGGATGGGAAATTGTATTATAAGCTTATTTGTTTTTCTTTTAAAACTAATTAACCCAAAGCCATTCAATTTTGGGGGGGACCAACTCAAAAATGAGCGGATTCCATTTTGAAATTTCCTTTCGGAATTTTCCGTTCCTGGACTAAAAATTTTTTAAACCGATCAGTAATTTTTAAATGGACGTGGGGTTTTGGGGGAAAGTTAAAGGCTTGCCCCAGTAAAGAAACCCCTTTACTTTTGGCAGAGCAACAAAATTTTTTGGATTGATTTTTTCCCTCTTTCTCTTTCCCTTGGGGGCTTTCCAGTTGCGACGGTAAAACACTGGTTAACTTCCCCAACTTTAGAACAGGAGCAGCCAAGCTAGGGCTGGCCTTAAATGGGGGAAAAAGGCCTTTGCACCTGAATAACTGGGGCAGGGGCTTCCCAGCTATGGTTAAACCCCCTTTGGGTTAACCGGGGAGAGTTTGTTTTTGAGCAGGGATTGTTTTTAAAAACGGGTATTTTTTTCCCCCCACCGTTCCCTTCCCCACCAACGCAACGGCAAGACCTTAGGAAGGTTCGGGGGGGGACAGGACCTTGTTAGGGGGGCATTCTTTTACCCCAACTGTTTAAATATATTCGTGGGTATTTACGTCCTGCCCTTTAAGGTTTGGGTTTTGCAGGCTTGCTATATCTAGGGATTTGTTTTACCCATTAAAATCGGGGCATACCGTGTTTCAGGGGGGTTGGGGAAATTTTCCAGTTTGGTTTTAGGGTTTTCAAAAACCAATGTGGGGGAACAAGTACGGCGGTCAAAAATGAACCCCCCCCAAAAAAAGCGGGGGTCAACATTCGCTAAAAGGGGGAATTTTAAAACGACACCACCCATGTTTTAATGGGGGTGGGGGGAAACGATCGAAAAGCCGAAAAAACAAATAATGGGGGAAAAAAACCCCATTTGGGAAGGGGGGCGTTTGGCGGTTCGGAAAAAAACAAGGAAAAATTGACTCTCAACCTTTAAAGGTTTGATTTCCAAACTGCAAAATTTTTGGTTCCAAAAAACGTAATTTTGAACCCCAAAGATTAAATTTTCCTTTAAATTAAAAAAGACAAAAGGGGGGGAAAAAAAAAAATAAAAAAAAACCCGGGGAAATTTTTAAAGGGGTTTTAAAAAAAAATTTTTTTTTAGAAATTTAAACCCCAAATTTTTAGAAAACAGTAAGGTTTCCAAATAAAAAAAAACCAAAGAAAACCGGTTTATTTTTGAAAAAACCCCGGGAAAAATCCCATGAAAAATAATGGGGGGGGGCCCAAATTTTTAAAAAACGGGGAAGGGGGAAAAATTTACTTCCGGGGGGAATTTTGGGGAAAAAAAAAGGGGGGGGGGGGGGAAAATTTTTAACCCCCCGGGGGGGGGGGGGGGGACCCTTTTTTTCCCCCCCGGGGAAAAAAAATTTTTTTTGGGGGGGATTTTTTTTCTTTCCCGGGGGGGGGGGAAAAATTTTTAAATGTTTTTTGGGTTAGGGGGGGGGTAAGAAAAAACCCCGGGTGATTTTTTTTTTGTTTTTAAAAAGTGGGCCCCAAAAAAAAACCCCTTTTTTTTTGGGGTTTTTTTTTTCCCAAAAAAAAAGGGGCCCATTTTTTTTTTTTTGGGTTTCCCACCCCCCAAAAAGGGGAAAATTCCCCCTTTTTGGGGGGGGTTTTTTTGTTGGTTTGGGCCAATTTTTTTTTTAAAAAAAAAATTTCCCCTTTTCGGGGGGGGGGGGGGGGGGGCCAATAAAAAAAAAATTTTTTTCAGTTTAAAAGGGGATTTTCCCCAACCCCTACAAAAATCCAAAAAGGGGAAGGGGGGGGGGAAATAACTGTTAAAAAACGTTTTTTACCCCCCATCCAAACCAAAAATTTACTTTCCTTTTCCAAAAAACGTTTTGATCTGGTTTCCGGGGGGGCTCCAGGGGGGGCATTAAAAATTTTCCCGGGATTTTTCACAAAAATGGTTTTGGTGGGGGGGAATTGGGGGGGGGGAAAACTTTTTTTAGGGGGAGGGGAAAACCTGGGGGGGGGGAATTGGGGGGTTTCGTGAAATAAATTAGTGGAAGGGGTCGGGGTACTTGAGTTCTTTATTCCCCAACCCCCTCCTTCAAAAATTCCACTGGCAAAAAAAAAAAAAAAAAAAATTTAATTTTTTCCGTTTTCAGGGGAAAACCAAAAAACGGGAGAAAAAGGAAAAAAAGGGGGGGCAAAAAATTTAATTTTTGGAAAAACCACCTTTTAATTTTTTATAAAAAAACCCGGTCCCCGCCGGGGGGGAATTTTAATTTTTTCATTTTTAAATAGTGATTGTTTTTTTTTTTTTCCTTTTTTACTGCTTCGTTTTTTTCTGAAAAAAACAATTAAAGGGGTATCCAAAAATTAGGGGTTCCATTTTTTCCCTTTAAAAAGATGAAAAAAAAGGGGGGGTTTAAAATAAAAGAACTTTCCCGGGGGGGGGGGGGACAAAGGGGGGCCCAAAAAACGGTTTTCCCGAGGAAAACCGGGGCAAAAAATATTTTTAGGGTTCAGGGAAAAAAAAAAAAAAAGGGGACAAAGGGGGGGGGTGAAAAAAGGGGGGAGAAAAAACGCAAGTTTTACCAACTTAAAAAAAAACCTTAACGAAAAAAAAAAAAAATTTTCCCTCCTTTTTTTTTAAAAAAGTGGGGGAAAAACGGGGAAAATTTAACCTGTTAGGTTTGAAAACCGTGGAAAAATTTCACCTTGTTTTTTTTTTTTAAAAAAAAGGGGAAAGCCCCCCATGGTTGGGGGGACACTCTGTCTGTGGTTGCTTTTTGGGCTAAACCCCACTATAAAAAAACCCCAAATAAACTTTTATTAACTTTTTAACCCCAAGTCCCGGGGGGGAAGGGGGGGGGGACCGTTTGGAAAAAATTATTTTGAACTTTTGTTTTTTGTTGTTTCCCCCAAAAAAAATTTTTAGGGGTTTTAAAAAGTCCCAAAAAATTTTTTCGTTTTTTGAGGGTGGGATTATAATTTTTTTGTAGTTTTTTTAAACGGTTTTTTTGGTTAAAAAACCAAAGTTTTTCCGGGTTTGATAAATTATTTTTTAGAAAAATTTGTATACGGAGGGCCTTCGGGAAGAATTTTTTACACAAAAACCTTTTTTCGCTTTTCCCCAAAATAGATTTTTAAAAAAAAAAAAAATTGGGGGGTTTTTAAGGGGGGAGTACCGTTGGAAAGGGGACCTTTTTTTTTATTTAAAAAAAAGGGAGCCCCCCGGTTTTTATTTTTTTTAAAATTTAAAAATTTTTTAGGGTGTAAAAAGGGGTTTTTTCCCCCGGAGATTTTTTTTAAAAAATTGTTTGAAAAACGGAATAATCCCCCCCAAAAAAATTTTTTTTTAAAAAACCCCGGCCCTTTTTTTTTTGGGGGGGGGAAACTGTTTTTTATTTTAAAAATTTTCCCGGGAAAAATCTTTTAATTTTAAAAAAAATTTTTAAAAGGGGAATTTTTTTAATTTTATTGGGGGGACCAAAAAATGAAAAAACAGTTTTTTTTTAAAAATGGGTTTAAAATTTTTTTTAAAAAAATAAAAAGGGTCGGAAATTCCGGGAGGGGGTTTTTTTTATATTTATGGGGGGTTTTTTTTAAAAAAGGGTTTAAGGGGAAATTTTTTTGGGGTAAAAACCCCCAAAGAAATGTTACCCCCCCCCCCCCCCCCCCCCCCCCCCCCAAACCCCCCCCAATTAAAAAATCGTTTTTAAATTTTCGAAAAATTTTAAAAACCCCCTTTTTGGGAAATTTTTTAAATTAAAGTTTGGATTTCACGAAAAAACAAAAAAAAATTTAAAATTTTTTAAAATTTTAAAGGTTACCTTAAAGTTTTTTTTCTTGATTTTTAAAAAACCCCGCAAAACCCAAAACCCTGAAAGGGGAAGGGGGTTTTTTAAAACCCTAAGGGAACATTCCCCCCCGGGGGTTAAAAAAAATTTTCCGCGGGTTTTATTTTGGCTTTTAAAAAAAGGGAAGGGAATTTCTTTTTAAATTTGGGGGGAAAAATTTTTAGGGGGGTTTTTCCCCCGGGGGGGCAAAAATTTTTAAAAGTTTCAAAACCAAGTTTAAAAAGGGTGGGTTTTAATTTTATTTAATTAAAAAGGTTGGTTTTGGGCCCCGGGAAGGGGGTTTTGGGGAAAGGGGGTTTCCGGTTAGGCTTTCCCCAAAAAAATTTTTTTTGGGTTAAAAGGGGTTTGGGAAAAAAGGGGGGGGAAAAGGTCATTTTTTTAAATCCCGGGGGGTTTTTTTTTTTAAAAAAAAGGTTTGGGAAAAAGCGAAACCCCTTTTTGATCACCCAATTTTAATTTTTAAAATTTAAAAAAAAATTTTCCGGGAAAAACCCAAAAATTTTTTTTTTTTTTGGGCCCCTTTTAAATTTAAAAAAATTTTAAAGGGGATTTTAAGGGACACCGAAAACTTTGTTTTTAAAACGTTGCAAAACAAAAAAACGGGAAAAAGGGGGGTACTTGGGGAATTATTGCTGAAAATTTCCGGGTTTTTTCTTAAATTTTTACCAAACCCCCCAAAAAAGGGGCTTTAAAATTTTCCCCCTTTATTTAAACTCCCCCCCTTTTCCTCCCCCCCTCTTTTGGGGACCCCATTGAAAAGGGAAAAATTTGAAAGGAAAAAAACCTTGGCGGAATTTAAAAAAAACAATGGGCCCGCCAAAACCCCCGACCGGGGAAAGGAAAATCAAAAAAGGATTTTTTCCTTTTTTTTAAATCTCCGTCATTAATTGTTTAAAAAAAATTTGGGGGAAGGATTTTTGGGGGGGAAACAAGGGGGTACCCCTTTGCTTAATGGACGACCCCCCCACTTTCCCCCCCAAAAAATTTAAGGAAGGAAGGGGAACGGTCCCCTTTTCTTTGGAAAAAGTTTCCAAAAAAATTACTTCAGAATTTTTAATTTATTGGAAAATAGGATGTTTTAAAAAAACCAATTCTTTTGGGGGGGGGACCCTGGGGGAAAAAATGAAAAACCCCCCCCTTGTTTAAAAGTTTAAAAATTTTGTTTAAAAACCCAATTAGGGGGCATTCACGGGGGAAAAAAAAACCGGGGGGGGGGGCTTTAGAGGGGGTTCCCGTTTGATTTTTTTCCTTGGGGGCCCAGGTTTTTTTAAAAGTAAAAAAGGGGAAAAAAAAAAAAGGGGGGGAATTAATTTTTTTTTAAAAAAGATCACAATTACCTGGGGGGACAAAAGGGCACGGGAGGTTTTTTGGGGGAAACCACGGGAACCCAAAAGGTTTTTACGCCCAGTTTAAAAAAGCAGCAGAATTTTTTTTTAGTTTTCGCTAAAAAATTCTGATCCCAAAAAACGGGAAATTGGGGGGAATTTTGGGTTTTCAGATGCTGT
>NW_026972064.1:0-5846 GCF_026151205.1 Bolinopsis microptera | reverse complement strand
TTTTAAAAATTTTTCTTTTTTAAAATTTTAAAAATAAAATGTGGTACTTTTTTAAAAATTTTTGTGACTTAAAGGGGTGTTTTTAAAATGGACAAAAAAAAATAAAAAAAACCAAGCAAAAAAATTGGGAAAAAAAATAAAAGTGGAAAAAGAACTTTACCCTTGGAATCTTGGGAATTATTTGAAACCAAAAGCTAGCGGGGGAATTTATGCAAAAGAAGAAACCCCCCCGCCCCGAAAACTAGCGAACAGTATCCCGTTTTTTTTTAAAAATCGCCCCGGGATTTTTTTTAAAAATCTAAAGTCCCCCGGGGGGAATTTTGTTTAAAAAAAAGGGTTTTTGGGGGGGGTTTTTTTAACCCCGGTTTGTGGGGGGGGAGTTTCCCCATATATTGGTTTTAAAAAATAAATAAGCCAAAAAAGGCCAGGGGGGCCCCTTAATACTGGCCAAAAAATTTTTGGGAGAATGCTGGTAAACTTGAAATTTACTTCTGGTGTATTTTCATTTTTTGGGTGCACTCAACGTAATAAAATTATATTTAGGGCTTTGTGAAAATATATTTGGGACACGTCAAAATTTTTGGTCTACAAAAAGTTTTTTAAGGGTGTAAAAGTGTAAAAAGCTGTGTTTCAGTATCAATGTTCTAAGGAAAATGGGGAAGGAAAAAAAAAGTTCCCCCCAGACAGCGTTTATCATTAAATTTTTTTATTATAACCAATACCGAGATTTTTAAAACCCGTTTTTTGTTTTTACATTTAAAACAACAAAAAACCATCTCTCAGTTTTTCCCAGTGCCACAGAAAAACTAAAACCCTGGTTTCCATTTTTTCAAGATAAAAGGTTAAAAAGATGTAATGGTTCGCATAATCCCCGCACGGAAAATCGCCATCAAAACTAACAATTAAATCCCATATAAATGAATTGTACTCTGTTGATATATTCTCAGAAATAAACGGGTCCCCAGGGCGGCTTTTTTTGCTTGGGACGTAGCTACTTTCAAAATATTTATATTTTCGGGACAACTTGCAGTAGGCTTAATTATCCTGTCAATCAAAATTATACCCACAGAATAAAAAAAACAAAAAAATGCCCCCCAATTAATTTTAGGAGGGATGGAATTTTCCCGTTTTTCCGGGCCCGCTCTTTTCAAATCGGCCAATTAATTAGTTTTTGTTTATTTTATAATTGTCGAATATGAGGTGAGCTTTTTCCTAGTTAAATCTTCGCCTTTAGCTGTGTTATCAAGCCACATTCAGTGTTTTAGACTCTATATAACACCTTACAGGCTTGTGGGGCCCTATTGAACCAAAGGCCCAAAAGAAATGGGCGAAGTAAGGGGTTTTATTTAGAACCCCATAAACAAACAGGCTGTGGGCCTAACTAAAACATGACCCAAAAAAACCGGGGCAGTAAAAGAGGTATAATTAACCCCAAAACACTTACAGGCTTTTGGGCCTTACAAAAACTTAAAAGGACGGGGCAAGTAAAAAGGGGGTTAATTTAGAACCCCCTAAATAAACCTTACAGGCTTGTGGCCTTAACATTGGGACCAAAAAACTGGGCAAAGAGGTTAATTAGACCCAATAACCACTTTACGGCTGTGGGCCCCTAACTGGACCAAAAAGCCCTGGCAAGTAAGGAGGAAAATTAGACCCATAACACACTTACAGGCTGGTGGCCTACAGCTTACATGACCAAAAAGAACGGGGCAGAAAAGAGGTTTTTTAACCCATAACACTTTCAGGCTGGTGGCCCTAATTTGGACCCAAAAAGACTGGCAAAGTAAGAGGTATTTAGAACCCCATAAACCAACACTTAACAGGGCTTGTGGGCCCTTTAACATGACCCAAAAGACCTGGCAGTAAAGGATTATTAAGAAACCCCAATAAACCACTTTACAGGCTGTGGGGCCTACATGACCTTAAAAGACTGGCCAGTAAAGAAGGGGGTATAGACCCATAATAAAACCACTTAACCCCCCCGGGGGGGGCCCTACATGACCAAAAAGACTGGGCAAGTATGGAGGTTTAGACCCATAACAACTTTCAGGTGGGGGTGGCCTATTGGCCCCCAAAAGGGCCCCGGGCATTTAAGAGGTAAAAAATAAGAACCCCATTAAACACTTACAGGGCTGTGGGCCCTCACAAGCTTACATGACCAAAAGGACTGACAGTAAAGAAGGTATTATTCCCAATCCCCAACTACAAGGCTTGTAGGGTGGCCTACCATGACCAAAAAAGCCCGGGGCAGGTTAAAGGTTAAAATTAGACCCATTTAAAAAAACCCTTACAGGGCTGTTGGCCTATTGGACCAAAAAGACCTGGGGCATTTAAGAGGTATTAGAACCCTTTAAACACTTACAGCTTTTTGGGGGCCCCTACAGTTTACATGACCAAAAAAGGACTGGGGAAAGTAAGAGGTAATTTTTAGAACCCATACAAACTTTACGGGGTTGGTGGCCCAAAGTGGACCAAAAAAACTGGCAGTAAGAGGTATTAGACCCAAAAACCACTTACAGGCTGTGGCCCTATGTGAACCCAAAAAAGACTGGCCATTTAAGAGGTATTGACCCCATATAAAACACTAACGGGCTGTGGCCCTACAAAGCTTACATGAACCAAAAGACTGGGGCATTAAGAGGTATTAACCCTAAAAAAAAACTTTCACAGGTGGGGTGGCCCTTTATTGTGGTACCAAAAAGAATTGGCAGTTAAAAAGGTATTTTGGGGACCCCATAACCCCTTCGGGGCGGGGCCTACAGCCCCCTTAAAAAGACGGGGGCAGTGGAAAAGGTTAAATTGACCCATAACACCTTAACAGGTGTGGCCCTACAAAAATGACCAAAAGACTGGGCAGTAAGGAGGTAATTATACCCCCTTTAACATTTTAACAGGCTGTGGGGCCCCTACATGACCCAAAAAAGGGGGGGACTGGCCAGTTAACCGCAGGTTTTTTTTAAACCCATAAAACCCCCGGGTCCAAATTAGTGTTTTGGACCCCCTTCTAATTTCTCCCCAAAGGGGTTTTGAAACTTGCATTTCTTCACTACCTTTAGTAAAGGCACTTTAAAACATTTAAAATTATCCCCAATTATATTATAACAGCTTTCTCCTTTTGGGGCTATGTTGGAACTGCCCGCAGTAAACCCACCGGTGGTTATTACGTTTTTATATAAGTTCAAAATTGTGGAGAAAGTGCAGTCAAACATCACATTTACGGTTAAAAAAAATAGTGGGTTGAAAAATAAAATGACCCCCCCCACGTAATTCTCGCCACATAAAGGGGGGTTTTTAGTGGCCCCCCACTGCCATTTTAAAAAGATTTGTAATTTCTCCCTGACTAACTAGAAAAAAACTCATTAGTTGTATTAGGATATTTTTTTGAAGAAAACCAACGGGCCGCCGCTTTTCCCTTAAAGGGGGGCCTGGTCGCTTGGGTTTTACTAAAAAATGGTTAAAACTAAAGGTAAAAACAGCCCGCGTTTCCCTTTAAAGAGTGGTCGGCTACTTTAAAAAACTTTTTACCAATGAGACATTTTAAACACACCCATTGGGTGACCACACTGCTGGGCTATTTATAAAAGTAAAGGGGGGGTGGTCCCCCAAGTTGACAGGAAACAATGAAAACATTAACTACTTATTAGTGTGTTGGCCGGGAAGTTTTCCAGCTTTTTTATGAAGCTTTTTTTCCCTTTTAGTGCTGTGATTTTTCTCATCCAAACCCAAAAAGGGGAAAAACCCTTACCGTTTGGTATGGATTACAAATAAATTCCTTTTTGGGCCCATTTCCACGTTGTATTTTTCATTTCTATTTTTACACCACCCAAAAAACGTAAAAACTTTTCCCACGGTTAACAAGTTGCCAATGGTTAAAAAAGTAGGCCAAGCCCCCCGTGAAGTATAGAATAAACACCGATTTATTTCCCTTAATTTATAATACGAAGAACTGATAAACTATCATTATTAAATTTAAATTAAATAACGGGCCACATCTTAAGTTAACTGAAGTTCATTTTTTTTCCACCCAAACCTAATCATGCTAATGATAGAAATGTATAAGGGAAAAATTATTTTTAAACTAATTACGAACCCAAAAAAGATTTTACCATTCATCCATTCCCATCTTACATTAAATTGGAGGCCCGTAAACGAATTTAGAAGGAATTGATTTTTTAATGTAAGTCCGGGGGAGTCCAAAAACCCTCCTCGCGTCCTTGGAATTAAGATGGGCCCGCCTTTCTTGGGCTTTTTTAAAATGTAATAACTTCGTACATAGGGAATTAACCGGGAACATAAAAGAAATTTAATTGTAATTAAACCCAAGAAAAACCCCTGGATGTATTAAGTTATTTATATACTTGTAAAAGGGTGCAGGATTTATATAATTACAACCAGGGGCTACAAGCCAGGAAAAATGCCGGCACATTTAAACAAAAAAATTTTAATTTAATTTTAAAGGCAAATTAAATTTTTAAAAAGGGCCCAAACATAATTGTTTTATTAAGGAAAAATACAAACAGAAGTTTTTGGGACCTTTACCTGTGCTTTTCATTTAATTTAACAAATTGTTTTCAAGACTCAAAAGTCCAAGGGGAGTTTAACAAATGTCTCCCCTAGGCAACTGTTTGGGTGTTTCAGGTTCCAGGGTTTCCCCCACTGTTTAGTCCGGGAATTTTTAATAGGGGCAAATTTATACACTGTCGTCTTTTGTACCTTACGAATAGGAGGTTTTGGGTTTTCCCAGTGAGCGAGGGATAAAAAAAAAAACTTAAAAAAAATTTCACTTTTTACAAAAAAAATTTTTTAATTTTTTTAAAAAAAATTTTAAAAAACCCCCCCTTCCCAAAAATTGATTTTTAAAAAAATTAAAAATTTAATTGTTTTTTTTTTCCCTTTTAAATAATTTAACTTTTTAAAAAACAAGGCCGGGGGGATTTTGCCATAAAAACTTGGTTTTAAAAAAAAACGGGGGAAAAATTTAAAAATGTTTTTTGGGGGTTTTTTTTGGGGGAGTTTTTTAAAAAATTTTAAAAAAACCCCAAGTTTTTTTTAAAAATTTAATTATAAAAATTTTATAAACCCAGTTTTAATTGGGGGGAGTTTTGGGACAAAACTAAAAAAATTTTTTTTTTTTTAAAAAAAGTGGGGGGGGTTTTTTTTAAAAATTTTAATTTTTAAAAAAAAATAACCTTTTTTTAAAATTTTTTTAAGTTTTGGTTCAATTAAAAAATTTAAAAATTTTTTAAAGAAAGGGGGGAAAACCCCTACCCTATTTTTTTATTTAATGGGGATTTTTAATTGGGAAAAAATTTTTAAAAGGGGGGTGGGTAAACCCTAAAAAATTTTTACCCTAAAAAAAAAGGGGGCTAAATTTTTGGGAAACCTTTTTTTTAATGTTTGGGAATTAAAAATTTTGGTGGCCCAAAAATTGGGAAAAAAAAAATTTAGGAGGGAAATTTTGCCAAGGGGAAAATTTAACCCCCCCCCTTTTAAAAAAAAAAGGGCCCAAAAATTTTGAAAATTTTTGAATGTGGGTTGGAAAATACGCCAAAAAAGCCCCAATTTTTTAAAAAAAAAAACCCAAAATTTTTTTTTTAAAAAGGGGCCCCCTTTGAAAAAGGAAAAAAGCGAAAACTTTTGGGCAACACGTTTTTTTAAAAAAGGGGAAACAATATCCCCCACACCGGGGGGGGGTTTGGAAAAAGCCCCCCAAAAAAATGGGGAAAAAATTTTCCACCCGTGGGCGTTTTTTAAAATAAAAAAATTTTTAAAAAATTTTAAAAAGGGGGGGGGAAAAAAATTAAATTTTTTTAATATTTGGGCAAAAATTTGGGGAAAAATTTTTC
>NW_026972063.1:0-5890 GCF_026151205.1 Bolinopsis microptera | reverse complement strand
AAAAAAAAACCGGTTGCCCCCAATAAGGGTCTGACGGAAAAACTATTTTTTGGATAGGGGGGTTGTTTTTTAAAGGGGTGTTTTCTGGGGGGGGTGCTATATCAGGTTTTTTCCCAAAGGTTCCTCCCGCTGGTATTGAAGTTCGCGGGTCCTTCAACTTCCCCCCAGGGATTTTACTTTTCGCTAGCCTCATCGGGGGGGATTTTTTATGCGGGGGAAATTTACGTAATCTTCCCCCCCTTTTAACTTTGAGGTTTTGCGGCCCCCCCCCTTTTAAAAATTGTTGGGGATGGAGTTTTTTGTGTTAAAATTTTTCGTGATTTCCCTTTTCCCTTTGGTTTAATTTTTCCTCAGAAGGGGTAAAAAGGATGGGGGGTTTTAAAAGTGTATAAAATTTTTTCTTATTTTTCGGTTCGGGCCCCACGGGGGCTGGGGGTTTGAAAAAAAAGGATATTTTTTAAAAAAGGGGGGCTCTGAGGAGTTTGGGGTGGAAAAATTTTGCAATCGGGGGGGAAAAATTTTTTTAAAACCGAACCTAAAAAGCAGGTTTTGTTGAAATTGTGAAGAAACAATTTTTTTTTTTTCCTTAATTTTTCTTAAAATGGGAATATGTGGATTTTTTGGGGGGGAAAAGGGGCGAGGTTTTTTAAAGGGGGCTTTTTCAATTTTCCATTGTTTTTTTTTAATCTTCTTATTTAAAAAAATTTTTACCCCTTTTTTTTTCCCAACAGTACTTGGGGGGGCCCCCAGGGGGCCCAAGGGGTTTACTGTAAAAAAAGGTAAGCCCGGGTAGAAAAGGAAAGGGAGGATTGGAAAAAGGGGCAGGGGGTTTGCTCCTCTTTTTAAAAACTCGTACTCTTTTGCTTTGCTTGTAAAAAAAAAAGGTTTAAACCAAAATTTTTGGGGGAAAGGTTTTTTTGGGACCCCTTTCCCCCTTTTTTCATTTTTTTAAATTAAATTTTGGCCGTTGATTTGCCTATGAAAATTTTGCCCCCAGGGGGCCCCCCAACAAACTATTGATCTTTTTTTTTCCCTATTTCGTTTTTTGTAGGGGTTGGGAGGGGGAAAAAAGGTTTGTTTTTTTTTTGCTACTGGTTTCCACGGGGGGGGAAAAAGCCCCCCCGGTTTTCACTAGTAATGTTTTCTGTTTAAAGAAAAAAACCTGACAAGGTTTATTTTACAATTTGAAAAGTTCAAAAAATTGGCCCTCTGGGGTTTGGTTCATTTTAAAAAAACCTTTTTCCAGACGGGTACAAACCCAGGTTTATCCCCCAATCCAGGGCCCGGGGGAAAAACTGTTTTTTACTTTTGATTAGGGAAAACCAAAACCTCCCCCAAACCCAAGAAATTTATGGGTAACAAAAAAAATATGTAGTTGACAGGAAAGGAATGGCTGTATTTTTACAGTAATTCTTTTGGGGGTTTCGATTACGGGGTTTTTTCTGGGGGGGGGGGCCCCCTAAAGGGGGACCGTAAAAGTTGTACGGGGGGACTTTGGGAAAAAAAAACTGTGGGAGGATTTGGGGAAGGGGATGGGGATCCCAGGGGGGGGGGACCGGAGTTTTTTACTTTTATTACAGGGGGGGGGGGGGAAAACAAAACTGATGGGGGCCAAAAGGGGAAAAAGGGAAAACGGAGGAAAACCCCCAGGGGACCCTGTATCAGAACCTTAACTAGGTCCATTCAATCAAAAAAGGGTCTCTCCGAAAAAAAAACTGGTTTTTTCCCTTTTTGGGTCCAAGGAAACCAGGGGATATTTTTTTCGAAGTCATGAAAGGGTTGTATGGAAGGGTAGGTCTAATTTAAACAGTATGGGAAAATTCCCCCTTTACTTCAACGGGAAAAGAAAAAAAGAATTGGGGGAAAAAAAAAAGGGGGGGGGGAAAAAACTGCGTTTCCTTGGGGGGACGGCCCCATTTTTTTTTTTACATTTAGGGACTGGGGAAGGGTTTTGGAAAAATAGTACAGAGTGGTGTCATGCTTTTGGCGTTTTTGGTTTTTTCCTGAGTGGTTTTGTTTCTAACGAAAAAACCGGAAAAGATGGGGAAGGTTTTTCGTTTGATCCATGGGGATGAAAAAAAACTTTTTATTTTGGTTTCCCGTGGACCGAGTTGCTGGGACTGTTTTCCAGGGTGGGCCCGTTCCTGTTTATGGGGGGGTTTTGAGGCAAAAAAACTGTTTACAGGGGGGGGGGGGGACTCGGGGGGCCCTGATAATGGGGACCTGGAGGGGAAAAAAGGGAAGGAAAAAAAAGAATCGGATATTAAAAAAAAGGGATAGGGGGACCGAGAAAAAAAGGAAAGAAAAGGGAACATGGGGGGAAAAAAATTTAAAGGGGGGATAAGATTTTAAAAATGGGAGTTTAAAAAAATTTCTGAATTTTGGGAAAAAATGAAAGCTTTTCAGGGGGGGTTTTTCCTTTTGTTCCCCTTTTTTCGTTTTTTTTAAAAAAAAACCTTTAGGGAAAAGGGGATCCGCGGAAAAAAGGGAATTTACAGCTTGTTTACCGTCCTCTAGCATTCTTCTCGCTCATTTTCAGCCGGGCAGGGAAAACTTGGGGGGGTTTGGGGGATCATTGCTTGTCCCAAAAAAAACAAAAGCCCAACTTTTAGCCTGGCTAAAATGCTGTAAAATTTTTTAAAATTTTGTATGGGATTTTTTTTGGGGGATTTATTTTTGAAAATTTTTTTGAAATTTTTTAATTTTTTAAGATTGGGCTCCCTTTTAAAACATTAAATTTTTTTCAACTTTTAATCGGGTCACCTACTACCCTAAAAAGCTAATCGCCTTATAAGGGGGGGGGGGACAGTTCCCCTTTTTTTTATGGGGGGTTTGGTTTGGAAAGGGAGGGGTTTTTGGAACTGTTCGCGAAGGGGGGCCCTTTTAATGTAAATTTTTCCCGGAAGGGTTTTTTCCTTGTTCTTTAATTCCGAAATGTTGTTTCCCGAGTAGGTTTCTGATATGATGCAGATTTTGTTAAAAATTGTTCCCGGGCCCAAAAATGGGGGAGTTTGGGGAGGGCCCCCGAGGGTCTTTTTCAAATATCCTTTACAGTTACCCTTTACAATTGGAAAAAAAAAAACGGTAGATCCTTTCGGGAAAAAACCTTAGATTAAAATCGAAAAAATTTTAAAATTTTTCTTTGTTTTAATAATTAATAATTTGGGTTTTCGATTCTTTTTTTTAGTAATTTAAACAATGGGGAAAAAGGTTTTTGTTTTAAATGTAAAAAGATTTTTAAAAATCAAAAAAAATCCTTCATTTTTCTTTTAAACGGTGAGACTTAAAAACTGACGCGTACCCGAACGGGGGGGGAAAAATGAAAGCCTTTGTGGGGGTCTCCACTCAAGCTCCTAAAACCAGAAACCCGAAAAAAAAAAAAATTTTTACCCCGTCATTGTCTGAACCAGAACCCGAAAACCTAAAACCTTTTACCTAAAAAGGGCCCAAACGGGCCACAAGAAAAACCTAGGGACCAAAAACCGGGGGGCCAAAAACAAAAAACCCCACCGGGGGAGAAAAAGGGGGGGAAAAGTTTGGGGGAAAAGGGGGTTCCAAGGGAGTGGGGCTCCCCTTTTGACAAAAAAATGTGACCAGCAGAATTTTGGGTCTTTTTGTAAGGCGTGTATTAGAAGATGGTCAGGGGGCCCAAAATAGTGAACCGGGGTTTTTGGTTTTTCGAAACCCAAAAGTATCGGCGCCGCCCAGCTGTTTGTTTTAGTGGTTTTTTTTTAAAACATTATTTTAAAAAAAAAAAATTTTATTTTTAAAAAATAAAATCATCAACCCAAAAAAACCTTTTTTTACAAAAAACCTTTTTGCAGTTATGCTCTTTTGCTACAGAAAAAAATTAAAACCCCAAAGGTTATTGAAAGTTCTAAAAAAAATTAAACCTGTTAAAAAACCAATATTAGTTTCCAAAGCCTAGTTAGGGGGGACTAATCACATATTCCCCGTTTTAAGGGGAAAGTCAGGTTTGTTTACTTCACGGACCCCAGCTCCCCTACTTAACCCCCAAACCATTGTGGGGCGGAAGGGGGGAAAGGTAATTTCCCGGCTCCCCAAAAAGAAAACCCTATTTTTTAGGGGGGGGATTTCGGGTAATTATTTTTTTTCCCCTTTTTTTTTTTTTTTTTTTTTTTTTGGCTTTAAATTTCTAGTTCAAAATAAAAAAACAAGGTTAAAAACAATGAAAGGTTAAACTTTCAAAAAAAAAATTTATTTTTAAAAAAGTACAATAATCGGTTTTGGGAGGGGAGGGGTGGTGGAGGATACCCCCGGGGGTAGGGGGGGTCCGGGGGGAAATTTTTTCACGGGGGGAAAGGGGTTTCCCAGGTGCCTGGCAGGGGGGGCTTTTGCTAACCGGATTTTACACAACTTTTTGTACCAAAAAAAAACTCTGAAAAGTTCCTCTTTTTTTCCTCCCCTGGGTTTTAAAAAAAACCAATACAATTTTTATACTTGACATTAATTTAAAAGAAAAAAATTTTGATTGGGGGAATTTTTTTTGCGTTTCCTGTTTTTCGGGGGGGGGGGGGGGGGGTTTTAAAAATTTTTTGTTTTTGGGGAATATTTCAAAAAGGGGGACCTTTTTTTCCGAATTTGACAAAACTCAAAAAATTACTTTTTTTTTTTTTAAGGGGGTTGAGAAGAAGGGGTGTTTACACGGTTTTTTTTTTTTTACAACCCGGGGAAAAAACTTTGCCCCCACGGAAAGGGGGGAATCAGGGGGCTCAGTTTTTTTTAAAAACAACTACAAGTTCCCCTTCCCCTTTTTTGGAACGAGGTAAGTTCCTAATCCCCCCACTTTTGAAAAACAGATTTTTGGGGGTATTATCAAAAAGGGGGGTTTTTACTCGAACAGCTCTTTAACGTATTACGTTATGTTTTCCATGTCTGTCTGCTTTCTAACTTTCTCAATCTTTTTGTCTCTAACTTATTTTCTTATCGTTAAAACACCTCATTTCCCAAGCGTGCACTTTTTGGGAAGTAGATGCCGGATGTTTGGACTACTGATGAACCAGAAGATAAGCCTGAAATAGCGTCAGAATCACCGGAGCGGGTCACAAAGGTCCTGGATTCTCTTCTTCCTGGGGGACCGAAGGGGGGGGGTACTGGACTGTTGTGGCGGGTTTTGTAAGAAGTTTGGGGGATGGGTCTGGCTTGTCCCCAGAAAAAACGCGGAACAACAGCAGGAAAAGGGGAAAAAATAGCTTCTTTTCTCAGGTTTAATATTTTCATTGCTGGTATGCTTTGAATTGTTTCTAGTTAGATTTTGATTGCACCTTGCCAAAAAAAAACTTTCCCCAAAATCTACTCTTAAAACAAAAAAAAGACTTTTAACTTTTTAAGGGATGATACCTGGTTTCGGAGTGCGGTTTTCTTCTAGGAGGGCCAGCTTCATTTGCAGTGATAAACAGTTAGACCCCGCGTATCTGAACTTTGAGAGAACACCTTCAAAACATGGTTTTGAAATTGAATCCACACTTTCAGAAATTTTTTGCCTTTTCAATCAACTTTAAAATTGTATTTAATTGTGGTTCATGCTAAAAGAAGGAAATACGCTTTTTACACTATTTTCCCCCTCAGTACATGTCAGACAATGACGCTTGATTTTTACAGTCATGATGCCTGAGATGGGAAGGGGGGAGAACAACGAGGGTTGCCATGAAAATTTACAAACAGTACTCATATCCTGCCTTTCTGGGGGAGCGAGGTAGGAACTTGTTTCTCTTCTTCGTCATATTTCGGGCTCATTTCAATCTTGAATTACTCCCCGTTTTTTTATATTCAAAAAAAACCAATACTATGATGGACAATATTTCGTGACTTGAAGGGACATTTCATCCGATTGGGGACCGTATTTACCCCAATTTAAATTATTTAATTT
>NW_026972062.1:0-5931 GCF_026151205.1 Bolinopsis microptera | reverse complement strand
CCGGGTTTTTGGGGGGCCAAAAAAATCTCAATTTAAGAACGATAAAAAAGTTTCCCAACTTTCCGGCACGCCAACCGGTTGTAAATTGATTTAAACAAAATTTAAAAACAATGCTTTGAATTATCTCAGAACTTACCAATCCGGTAATCGCATCCAAGAACATTTATTTAGAGCTGAAAGAGATTCTTTCCATCAAGGCTTAAAATATGTACACCAACTCGGCAAGTAAACATGGATATTGTATGTGTGGCTGTTACACAGTACAGAGTGATCCCGTAGATTGGGAATATAACTGGGATTGGAGCGGGCGCCAAGTACATTAGATGGAAGCCCCAAGCAGGGTTACTGATATCTTTTGTAACTTAGGGGAGGGAGTAGGGAGAGCTAGAGTCCGTACGAGTTGATAATAATAAAACTATATTCACTGTTCAGACAACCTGACGAGGGAGGGCGGGGCAGATAGCATCAAAGATTAGTGTGAAGAAATGCGAAAACTACAAGGGTACTACTTGGGTGTCTAGAGATCAAGGCTATTAAAAACTGGGAGATAACCCTAATCTCGCATAATCCGGGTTAAATTACTCGCTGTTAGGAGACAGATAATTGTCTCTCTATTTTAAAAAGTAAAAAACTGTAAACAACCGTATTAATTCAGATCAGGAGCGACTGATTTGGACGGAATTGCAACAATTGTTTTACTACACCCTGGATCCATTAAACCAGAGTAGTACGGCAAATAATAACCAAACAAACATAATATGAGAGGGAATAATGTTTACACTGTCCCAATCCACGTGGAAACTGTGATATTACACACCACAAGTTCCACAAAAGCTGCTGCACACTCCTACACTGCCCTCTTCCATGAGGGTAGCTTGTATTGAAAAATGCCTTCTTGTTTGCTCAGCTACTCCAGCTCAGGTTTTCCAGTCTCGAGTACCTCCTTGATAGCAAGTCAGTTCATGGTATTAGAATGCAAATCGGTTTTCATTTAGAGCAGAGACATGCTTGTGGAAGATAGACTAAGCCAGAAAAAAACAGGTTTGCCAAAGGGAGGTTAGAGTAAGAAAAAAAGAAACTTTTTGGGCGGATGAAAACATTTCACGGCCAGTAAGAAGCAGAATATAAGAAATTAAAGCCTAAAATTAAAGCCTAATTAAACAGATTTAAAAACCTGAAACCCAAAAAATTTTAAAAAAAAAGCGGGTGTGGGGAGTATAACGGGAATACGGGGCCTGTTTGAGTTTAAAAGTTTAAAGAAAAAGCAAGGAGACGTGAGGGTAAGGAAGAAAAAGTGGGCCCTTTTTACACGAATAACTACATTGTAGAAAAAGGGGATCTTTGAAATTGTTACATACCTGATGGCTGATACCTACCTTGCAAACCGATTTGAAAGCCAGCAATACGGCAAGTATTTACTAATTTATTCATACTTCATTCTCTTGAAAAAAATACAGCGTATTAATATCGTACCCAGGCAACCAAAAACAATTTAGGAAGGGGTTTTACCCAAGGACTATGGGGGAAAGAGGGGGGGTAACCAATACGTTGTAAACCCAATATGTTGCGCTAATCCAATTTCAGTAACCCATTAACAAGTTTTAAAACAAAATTTAATAAAAACTCTAAAACAAAACTTTTAAATTATCAGGAAACCAAAAAAGTTCAGATTTTTGCGTGGCGTCCAAGCTTGGACAACATGACAACAATTTAAGCGGATGAAACCAGCTAATTCAGCCCCACAGTGCACAAACAAACAAGTTAACAATGGGACAAGGAAATTTTCCCAGAGGGAGCTCTACGGAGTGTAACAGTGCAGTTGAATGTAAGCAAAAGGAAAACCCCAGCGGACTTCCCCCCAACCGAGAACTGGGAGGTCTGGGCCACTGCCAAGTGTCAGTTCATAATTGTTTTGAAATGGGGTTTCCCTGGGCAATGAAGTATTTTTGTCTAGCCTCCGCCGCCCATTTCCTGCTTCCTTCCGGGGCCTCCCCTGCAGGAAGGGACTTGTGGGGTGGTCCCAGGGAAAAACTACACTATTTAAATTTAACAATGGACTAGGCAATGAACCAACTCCAAGTAGATTAAGGTCAATCTATATCGGAAATTTTCAAATACAATTTACAAGGAAAATAGAAATCCCAGCTTAAGACTTGCATGCTTTAAAAAGTGTATCGCTTTTAAAACTCATTTTTAAATTAAAATTCAAATAATTTTTTTAAAATTTGTCCCGGGAATGCCCCAAAATAATAAATAAAAGGGGGTTCCCCCCTTATTATTTTTTATTTACATTTGGAACGCTACAAAAAAGTCTGAACCATTTTTTTTATCGTACTATTTATAAACTGGTTGAAAGGCGAGTTTGCCCCTGAAAAAAATAATCAAAAGTACAGTACATAGAGAAGTTCCGAATTCAAAAATTGGGCAGCATTAAGGCACCAAACAAAAAAAAGGAGGAAACTACAAAACCCAAAACCACCCCTACTCCTCCAATACCAAACACAGGCCTCCCACCTTTACCACGCTGTTAAAAACGTAATGGCGTGGATGAACAACCAATGGGAAAGGCCATAGGAACCCCTAAAATAAAGCACAAGTTAAATTGGGGGGACTGGGTGAAAGCTGGTCTCCAAATTATTAACCGGGTTTGGGGCTTGCCCCCTAAATTTTAATATCAAGGGGAAACAAAATCCTTTACTGTTTGCGATTTTATAAAATTTCATAATGTGCGTCTTCATTTCTTTTATGGGTTTCTGAGAGATCAGGTCAACTTAAGCCCCGACGGCTCATTTTTTTTAAATTGTTCTAACACTTTTGTTTTAAAAATTTAAATCAGACAAACAAAACGATTTAGTAAGGAGCCCCGAGATTTTTAAAATGTATTGGTTAAAAGTAGGTAGTAATAGGACAAATGGTTTTCCTTTGAAAGTGGGCGCTTAAGGGAAAATTTTACTAATTTATCTTGAAACAAATTCAATTAAACATCATGGTGGGCTCTGGATAAGAAGGGATCGGGGGTGGGAAGGTGTTAGGGCGGGAGGTACTAATAATTACCGACCCGTTTTTGGAAACTGCCCATAAATTTTAAAATAATCCAATTTCTGGTCACTTTAAATGTTAAAGATTTTTTTCATTTTTTCAAAATTCCAAAATTTTCTCTTTTCTTTTTTCCAGGGGATAAATGTCAAAGAAGAAGTGAACAAAAAAATTAAACAATTCTTACACGGGATATTCATTTTTTCAGGGGAACTCTTTCCCGGCCCAATAACGGAAAAACCCTTTCAGTAAACGGTTTCTTCTTTTAAAATATTTTGCGGGGTTTTTTCTTGCCAATTATTTTTTAATTAGAATTTAAATTTTGTAGATAAAAATAATTAAAAAAGTTCTGAACGAAAATGTGGAAGGAGTCTTCTAAAACCTTTTTTGGTCCAAGAAATTGGTAAAACTTTTACATTATGACGTTTTAATATTTTTCTTTGTCCTTTTTCTCATTCAGGGATTAAGAGTTTGGGGAAATTGTTTTTTGTTTGTTTTCCCCCCTTTTTGGAGGGGAGGGGGGCGATTGATATGTGCAAACGAATTGTGCCTGCAAAATAAGTTTTATATATTACGGGTTTCGATCGTAAACTAAAAAACCGCAAATAAATAAAAAAAAAACCCAAATTAATAATTTTTCACGTAGTTGGCTTTTATTTAAATTCTAAAAACTAATCTAATTAGTCTAGGGGTTCAGAGGTGGGCAAAAACCAATCAGGGGGGGAGAGGAATTATCTAACAGCGCATTATGCAACATAAACCCCGCTTTATAATCAATGAAACCCTAGCACTTCACCAACGTTTAAAACGAACCCAAAATATGGGATTAAACGCGAAAATTAAAGTTTCCCGCCGATGAAGACTTTTTAAATAATCGCTAATTCCCACTTGCTATGATCAGAGGTGGCAGGGGCCTTAGGGATCCCTGATTAAGATCCCCACACAGTCCTGAAAGACTGCCCCTCCTCCTCACACACTCTGTCTTAGGAGGTGGACCTGATCGGGTTCCAGATGTTCTGAACTGCCTTCCTTCTCCGCGTGAACCATAATATCGCTGCTCGTGGTTTTAGACGCGCCCCGACCCCGCCGTAAAGACCACGTTTGTGTGCACTGCTTGCCCAGAATAATCCTCCACTGTTCCAAAGCGGGTTCCTCTCCCTGGCGAGGAGAAGAACGCCCTCTGGAGAGAGGGGAAGGGTTTTTTCTGGTGAGAAACCGGGGGTCTATTCATCAGAGGACGGGAGGATTTTTTGCAGGAAGCTTTTACGTAACAGTTGTATCAGGTGATGTGGCTGGTGGCCCGTCGTTCAAAGGTGGTGAATTATACGGTTCCCGCTGAAATGGGTGCTTTATACCAATCGTCAGTGGGGCTTGCTTTTTTACGCGTTTGGTTTTATCGTCCACGGGACGTGTGGAGTTCTCTTGCAGGTAGGATAAATATTTCAGTCCCTTAAAAATTGAGAGGAAAAAGGTGCATTTTGTAATTAATAATGGTCATCGAAAAAGAGCTGGCCCCTAATTCAGCTTAACTAATTTTTATGTTAAAAGAAATGGGAACGGTAAAAATCTCAATATTTTTTCAATTTGATTTAGGATCGACAAAAACATTTTAAAAAGATGAAAAGAATTGAAACTTTACCAGAGCAAAAAATCTTCATCCCATCGGTATCGAAAGGATTGGTCCGAAAACCCAGACGGGGCGACAAAGAATTTGTCCCAGCTAAGTTTTCCTAATCCCCCCAATTGTCCGCAATTGAAAGAGTTTTGCTGGGTTTTGCAAAGGATCTTGGGACAGTTTCCCCCTTCCACGCAAAAAAGAATTAATCATCTTTTCGTAAAAAGCTTTCCCCAGTATGAACCTACAATATAGGTTTCGTCCTTGAATTTCGGAGGCCCCCAGCCGGAGACGGGGGAGGGGGTTTTTTTCCCCCCGTTGTCCCCAAAATGAGTAGTTTTTCCCGAGTTCTTGGGAATAGATCTTAGCAGGTTTTGCGAGGTTTCGTAAGTTTTTTCTGAAATAAAAAATTAAATTAAGATCAAAAAAAATTACAAAATTTTAAAAAGATCAAACTTAAAGTTAAAAAAACAAAAAAATCCACATGGAAATTATTTTAAAAAAAAGGGGATTTATTTAAGAAAAACCCCCGTAACCCAGGTCTGGGGAGGAAGAGGGTGTTCCAAGATCCACTTTTGTAACCCTAACTCCCTGCTGCTAAGCTTTTAATTCCCTGTGGGGACCAGGTTTTAGTCCCCCAACCTTTGGGAATCAGAAGTGAAAAGGGGTGGCCATCCGGGCCCCCATATCCCCAAAATATAGCCCCCCTAATCCTGCGGCGTGGGGAGAAACTGGGCACTTTTAGGTGGAAAGGACCGAGCCGCTCCCCCCGAGCCTTCCCCCTTCACCAGATTTCTGGGTTTACCTACGAAGGAGGTAGTTTTTTTCCCCCTTTTCGTTTGCAGACAAGCTGGCAGAAGTTTCCCATGGGGTAAGGGCCGCCCCCCCTTGCTCAAAGCGTCCCCTTTAAATTCCCCCACGTGGCTTCAAATTCCTGTCCCCCCGTGTTTTTTACGAATACGTAAAGTTTTTGTAAATTCTGAGAAAACAAAAACGCATCCACCAGAAATAAAACCTACAACCAAAAAATTGGGAACCCCACCCAAACTTTAAAGGCAAAAAAATTTATGTATTTTTTTCGTCTCTAAAATTGATTGACCCCTTGAACAAAAATGGGGAACGGTTTGGGGGTTTAAAGGGAATAAACAAAAAAGTTCCGCCCTCAATAGAAAATTTTTAATTCAACTTATATTAAATGCCAGAATTATTTCAAGGAAAAAACCTTCAAACTAAAGAAATTTTTGGCCATGAAAAGAAACAAGTGGGACCAATTTGTTGGC
>NW_026972061.1:0-6097 GCF_026151205.1 Bolinopsis microptera | reverse complement strand
TTCGATTTTTTATGCCCCAAAAATTTTTGGGGTTTTGTTTTGTTTAAAAACCCGCAAATTTGCAAGCGGGGAGATTTGAAAAATATTAAAAAAATTTGGGAAATGATTTTGTTATGTTTAGGACTTTTAAAAAATGGGGGTTAATTTGTTTAAAAAATTTTTGGGGGCTTTAATTAAAAAAGGGGTTTTTTTTATTTTTTCCGGCCTTTTTCCTTTACTTTTTCTGCAATTCGTTTTTTTCCCAGTCGCTTGGGGCCCCACCCCTAAAAATTTTTTCAATGGGTTTTGGGGGGGGGTCATTCCCAAAAAAGGCCGTAAAAAAGAAAAATTTAAAAAAAAACCTCCCCGTTTTTTTTTTTTTACTTTTTCCGAAAATTAGGAAAAAAATTTAAAAGGTTTTAAATTTCACCAAATTAAGGGATTGTTGCAAAAAATTGGGGGGGGAAAATTTTTTTCTGTTTTTTTTTATTTAAAAAAAATCAATAAATTTTTTTTTGCAATTTTGGGTTTAAAAATTGGTTTTTTAAAAGTTTGTTTTTTCTTTCCAAATTTTTTATTTTTTAAAAATTTAACTTTTTTATTTTTTTTTTCAAAAAACTAAGGTTTTTAAGTTTTTTTGGGCCAAAATTTCCCCAGTTCATTTTTTTTTAAACGGGGAGTTTTTTTTTATTAAAACGGGGGGAAAAAACAAGAAAAGGGGGGTCGATTTAATTTTTAATGTTGGGCCATGGCGGGGGGGGAAAATTTTTCCCCATAAATTTTGGGGTCCGTTTTTTCATTTTGGGGGGGGCCCTTTTTAAAATATTAAAAATTCATCGCGGTATTTTCAGGTTAAAGAGCTGTTGGCGGGGGGAAAAAAAACTTGCCCAATTTTTAAAAATTTTTTTTCAAAATTGTTGGTACCCCCCGGGGGGCCCTGTCCCAAAAAAAACCAAAACGGAAATTTTAAAAAACAAACGGAACAATGTTTTTTTCCCCAAAAAACCCCCTCAATCCCCCTTGGTAAAAAGGGGGTTAAAAGTCAATGGGGCTTTTGCCTTGCCTTTGGGGGGACTGGGGGCTTACAAAAAAACCCAAATTTGGGAAAAAGCTTTGCGTTAAAAAAAAAGGGCTTTTTAAAATTTTTTTTTCAAATTCGTTTGTAAAAATTTTCCCCGAAAAATTTTTTTTGCATTTGTTTTTCCCGGGCCCCTAATTGCTTGATTAAAAGATTTTTTAAAAAAGGGTTTTTAACCCCAAAATTTTAGCTTTTTTCCCAAGCTTAAAGCCCCATTTAAGGCCCGATTAGGTTTTTTTTTGGGGGAAATGATTTGTAAATTAACGACCACTTTTTTTAAAAAACCCTTTTTTTTTCATTATTTTTTTTTGGGGCCTCTTCCCCACCGAGGGGGGTTGGTTTATTTTTTCCATTTTTGGGGGGGACCGGTTAAACTCAAAACCTCCCGGGGACAAGTTTTTTATTATTTTTATATGGGCCCACTTTCCCCCAAAATTATGGAAAAAACTTCCTTTTTTTAAATTAAAAATTTTAAATTTTCAGGTCCAATTACGCACCCTGAAGAATTTTGGGATGGTTAAAAATAGTAGATGGGGATTCCCAACGTAAAAAGGGAGTAAAAAGGGGGGACCAAAAATTTTTCTTTTATGTAGTTGGATAGTGGGGGGATTTTAAAATTGCCCTTTGATCGGTTTTTACATAAATGGTTTTTCCAATTTGAATTCCAAACCAAAGGTGAAAAAAAAAACATTTTTTACCATGTCTTCTCTTGAAATAAATCTTTTTCATTTTAAAAGTTTTGGGGATTCCCACTTTTCGGGGCGTTTTTTCCCTAATGCCCCCACTGTTTTAAAGGTAAACGCAAATTTGGGAAGGGGGGGAACTACGGGAACAAATAAAAAAGAAGAAAAAAAAAGGTGGGGGATTTTACAAAAGGGGGGGGGGGACTTTTTTTTATCGGGACCCTTTTAATTTTCGGGGGGGGAATTTTTACGGGGCCCCCAAATTTTTTTGCGTTTCCCCAATATTTAATATTTTGTCCGGACAAAAATGGTCTTTCCCCACACTCCACTAATGTTGCCCAAAAATGAATTTCAAAAAAATGTAAATTTCTGTAAAGGGGAAAAAAAAAAAAAAAGGTTTTTGATAAAAATTTTTACATTTTCATGCAACAAAAAACCCATGTTTGGGGGAAAAGCATCCAAATCTGAAAAAAAGGTTAGTCAACTAATTTCTACTAGTATGGCAATAAAGGGGGGCCCCAAGTTTTTTATATGGGGTGGGGAGGGCTTTTTTGGGGGCCTTTTTGTTTTTTGCCCAAAATGGGGTTTTTTCTTTTTTTTTCATTTTTTTCTTTTTTAAAAAAAAAAAACATTAAAAAATTTTATTTTAAAATTTTTTTACTTTTTAAAAAAATTGGGGGACAAAAAATCTTATTTTAAAAATTTTAAAATTGGGGGAAAAACCCATTGAATTTATTTTTAAACAATTTTTTGAATTTGGGGGGGGGTTATTTTAAATTTTTTAAAACCCCGCAACGGGGTTTTAAATTTTTTTAAATTCCAAAAAAAATCCATTTTGGGGGAAAAAGGGTTTTGTGGGGGGGGTTGGGTGTTCCCACTTTTCCCCTTTTTAAAAAAAAAAAACACCTTTTTTTCACTAAAAAAAACGTATTTTTTCCCCGGGGTTTTTCTCCCCCTGCCATAAAATTTTTTTAATTTTTTTGGGAGTTCTTTTTTTTGCGTCCCCCCCCTAATTGCCCCACTGTTTTTTCCCCATGAAAGCCCCCCCGATGGTAAAAAATGTTTTGAAGGGGAAAAGGGGGAGTTTTCCAAAGGGGGGGGGGGAAACCGCAGGGGGGGGGGGGGGGGCCCCAGTTTGTGGGGGAATTGTAAAAATTGATTAAAAATGCATTGGGACATTTGGGGCGGGGCTGCGGGGTGCTGGGGCTTTGGTTTTTTGATTTTTTAAATTCTGCAAAAAAACCGTTTTTTTTTTGTATTTTTGGGGCCCCCTTTTTTTTTGGGCCGGGAAAAAAATTTTTTTTTTTTTTTAGAAAATTAAGGGCCAAAAAATTTCGGGGAAAACTAAGGGTCTTTTTTTATTTCCCCTTTTTTGGGGTTGATTTGGGGGGGCTTTTTGGGTTTGTTCGGGTTTTTAATTTTGGGGGGGAAAAAATTTTTTTTTTCCTGTATTTGGAAGGGGGGGGGAGTACCCCCGTGGTTTAAGAAAATCAAAAAAAAAAATTTTCTTTTTACGTGGGAAGTGTTAAAGATCTTGAATTTTTAAAAAGGGTTTTGTCGTTTTTTATCTGCAAAAAAAAAAAAAACCCCAATTTTTGGGAAAGGGTTTTAAAACCCTTGGGTTTTTTTTAAAGGGTTTTAAAAAAAAACAATTAAAATTTTTTTATTTTAATTTTTTCCCGAAAATTGGGAATTTTTTAAAAAATTTAAAAGGGGGGGCCCCGGGTTATATTCGGGGAAAATTAAAAAAAAAAAAACCCCCCTTTTTTTAAAGGCCCCCCTTTATAGCTTTCCCAAATTGGGGAAAAAAATTTGGGTTTTTTTTACTGTTTTTAAGTAAGGGGGGCCTTTTAAAATTTAAAAATTCTAAAATTTCCCCAGGGAAAAAAAAGGGGATTTTCGTTGGAAATAATTTTGGGGGGGGGAAAAGGGTTTTTAAAAAGGGGGAACCCTTAAAAAAAAAGAAGCAAAGGGGAAAAATTGGTTTTCCCTTTTGTTGGGTTTGGGGGGCCAATCGTATAAAAAAATTTATGAGTTTTTTCGTTGGGACTTTTCCTTTTTTTGGGTTCCCTTTTTTGATTTTTCTTAGTTTCAAGGGCCCAAAAAAAATTTTTTAAAAAATGTTTTTAAATCTTTTTTACAAACCCCTATACAAAGGGGCCCATTTGGGGTTTTTAAAACCTTTTTTGGCCGTGGGTTGTTCCCAAGTTTTTTATTTGGGAAAAAGGGGCAAATTTTTTTCCCTTCCCCCCCAAAAAACAAAATGCCCTTTTTTGGGATTTTTTCCAAGAAAAATCTTTTCATTCAAAAAAAAATTTTCTTTTTAAAATTCTAAAACCGGGGAGGGCCGGGGTGCCCGTAAATTGAAAAAACCAGGGGGGGGAAAAGGGGGAACCTCCCCCCCCGGGGGGGAACCCCATTTTTGTTTTTTCATGTTGTTGTTAAAACCCCCCAACCCACTTCCCCAAGGGCAAAAAGGGAAAAAGCCCCGGTTTTTTATTGGGGGTTATGTTTTTGGGTTAAAAAATTTGTTTTTGGGGTTTTCCCCCTTAGGGTGGGGGGAAGGGGGTTTTAAAAAAAAAAAAATTTTCCAAATTGGGAATTTCCTTCTCGGGGGTTTTCCCCGGGGGGATTTTCCTTTAGGTTTATCAAAAAAAAGGGGTTTCCCCGCTGGGGTAAGGGGGGGCCCCCAAAAATTTTTAAAAAGGGGCCCCCAAACCTTTTAACGGGTTAAATATTAAATAAAAAATGGGTTTTTGTTTTTAAAAAATTTTAAAATTTTTCCCCTTTTTTTTAAATTAAAAAGGGGCATTAATTAAAAGGGAAAATTTTTTTTTAGGGTCTTTTTTAAAATTAATGGGGCCAAAAAAAAGTAAAGGGGTTTTTTAAAAATTTAAGGGTTTTTAGGGGGGGGGGAAATTTTAACGTTTAAATTTTTGGGGGAATTATTTCGTTTTTAAATTTTCCTCAAATTTTTTTGGGGGCCCCCGTTTTTTTTAACAAAATTTTCTTTTTTTTAAAAAAAAAATTTTAAAAAAATTCAAATTTTATTTTTGGGGGGGGGGGGGGGAAAGGAATTTTAAAAAAAAAATTTGGTTTCTTTAACCCCTTGGGGGTTTTTTAAATTGCGGGGGGTTTGGGTTTTGGGAAACAAAAAATCTTTAAATTTTGGTAAAAATTAAAAATTTGAATTAAATTTCGCCCAAAAAAAATTTTTTGGGCCCTTTATTTTTCCTTTTTAAAAATTTTGATTTTTTTTTTTTAAAAGTTACGTGTATAAAAATTTTTTGGCCTTTTTTTTTTTTTAATTTTGGCCATTTTTTCCCAATTTAAATGAGGGGGGGGGGCGGGGCCCGGGGTTTGTAATTTTTTAAATTTTTGGGCCCAAAATTTCAGGCGTATTTAGGGCCCGTTTTTTTATGGGCGGTTATTCGTGGACGTAATTTTAACAAATCCATAGAAATTACCGGGTTTCCGGCGTATTACGACGTATTCCTTTATTAGAAAACCGAATACGTCGGTATTCTTTCACGAAAATTTGACGTATTTAACAACCTTGCTGAAAGAACCCGAAATCCAAATCCAGAAGCCATTTATATTATTATTATATATAAATGTTTTTGCCATGAAACGGACCAAACTGATCCTAACTCATATTCCACTCATCATAGCATATCGCTTCAGCATGTACAAAGGGCATAACCTCAATCAGTTTAATGTAGTGAAATGACTGGTGTGAATGAAGTAGTGTACTAATACAAGTTGGAGAGGATCAGGTATTATTATTATATATATACATATATTATGATTGGCTACTGGGACACGTCATACACACGGTTGGATTGTTAATTCGGTTGAAGTACCTTTACATCCATTATCACCAAATCTGAACAGGGATTTTATTAAAAAATTTGCAATATCGAAAACGAAAAAAAATCTGATAAAACTGAAAATTTTTAAAAACTGAAAGTTTGCACTCAATTGTGGAAGGCAAAAATTTTACTCTTTAACTAGCAAGGGTAATTAACTACAAAATAAAACAGCAGATTTTTTAAAATCTGCTGATAAAAATTTAGTAAAAGACATGGTTAACTTGTTATATATATAATATAACATATAATAATTATATTGTCTCGGCTATCATTTCATTTCATTGTAGTCATGCGATGATGAACAGTCTCCATAATTGTTTTCTCCCATATTAATTGTTTAACAATGTATATTTCAGGGTTGCGTTAGGATCTATAAGAGCTTGGTTAGAAGATAGAGAAAAGAAAAATGACGTGGATAATCATAATTCTGTGTCGTTTTGAAAACGAAAGTAGGGGGGGAGGGACGTTTTTTTTTAAAAAATTAC
>NW_026972060.1:0-5000 GCF_026151205.1 Bolinopsis microptera | reverse complement strand
TAATTCCCGGCATTTTGACAACCATTCTAATGAGAGTTCAATTAGCAAAGTAACGTCCTCAATTTGGCACGACACTTCGTAGAGTTCACTTTCCAATCCACTATCTGTGGTGCCTTCCCCTGCGAGTTAGTAAAATGTGCTTACTTCACGTATTAATTACATGAAACGCATTTCTTGTTTCCCAATTACCACTGCACTGTTTCAAGTCCGCTGTTATAAAAAGTTACAGAACCTTAATATATTGTGTAGCTACTAATCCCCCTGTAGCATTTCTCCCCACAGCCCTCTATCATACACAGCAGCCACCAGCAGCGGCCGCTCACTATAATATAATTCAAACATCTCTAAATTCTTGCTACCTATAATTTACTAATTGCAATGGAATTTGATACCAATAATTATATCAACTCTGTAAAAGGCAGCGAGGTTAGGTACACTCCTTATCCCCTCCCCCGGTCATTAGTGAGGGCAATTAGAAGTTCAGCCACGTGCCACAGAACAGATAATTTTATGATTGCCAAAACTTTTGTATTTTGCGACGGGGTTCTAAATTTTGGGAATATATTTTATAATTTAGAATTATGTCTGGGACATTGTATGTATTCACATCGGTGGGTGAGAGGGTATGTTGAAATGTTTGTGCTGTTGTTGGTGCACAGTTTTAGACATAAGTTGGGCGTTTATCCAGTCCGATTTATACGAAATTGTGTTACTGTCGCGTATATATTATATTAATGCCTGATGTTTATTTATTGTCTGTTTCTTCCAAGATATAATTGGTGTTGATGAGGTTGAGGGATACTGTTTACCAATAGTTTGGTTAAACGTACGGCGCGAGGACACAGTTCTGACGAAAAAATGAAATTTTGTTGCAGTAGAGTGGCGCGCACGACAGGTTTTTGTACGAAGGCAGTAGATTGCTGGGCCGCACGAATCTGTGTTGCCGCTCGCGGGTGATCTGTGATCGTTATGCAGTTATAATATGGAAACATCATGGCATAACTTTTCACCCCTTGTTCGATTAACACATTCTATTCTCTTGGATCGAATAATTAACACCGGATAATGGGCATTGGGCAGTATAAATATAAAGTCATTATGTTGGTTCGGTGCACGATATTCACATGTTTCACTCATTCAGGATCAATATTCAACGATATACAAACACTAATAAAGGAGTGATTCTGCTTCAAACTATTAATAGATTACCGGGATAGGTAGTGACATTTTAAACCTTAACCCCAGCCCTATAAAACAATCGAATTCGTGTTTTACTAGCCTGTCACGTGACCCAAATAGTTTTTGCCCATAACTCTCCATGAAAGCATTTTTACCCTACGTCATGGGGGTGATTCGGAATCAGCGTCCAAATATAATATACACCGAACTAAATTAGTTTCATACCCTTGTTTAGGGCCTTTTCACAAGAATTTTTTTTAATTTGGGCGAGCGATTTAGTGAGTATTAGTGGGACTGGGAGCGAGTGTGACGTGCACCAGGCCATGCACGAACCAGCTGGTTCCAAATTGCACGTTCCTGACATATATATTAGTTGTAGTGGACCCAGTCCTTGAGTGGCTTATCAAGTATCTATAACACGCGACAAGCCAGCCAAGTGTGTATTAGATCGTTTAGGGTTGGTCGGGGATTTGGTAAGACCGTCCAAATAGTCACGTGGATTGCTCCCGTCAAAATTGAGCAACATTTCTTATTGTCAGCATGATCTTGACACTTGGGTTCAACTTTAAATTTATCTTCTCTCATTATTCCTGGACCAAAAATCTAAATTTTCTTTATATGTTTGATATGATAATAAAAACACGGAGTTATTTTCAAATACTTTTTATTGAAACTAGCTAAAAATAAAACATAAGAGAAGAATAAACAGGGCTTCTAAAGTTTAACGTTAAAATAAATGGAATCAAAATGGATGAGAATTGTGAGTAGTGTATCCGACGTGTTCAAAAATCAAATTAACTGTGACTAACATGAAACCAGCAAAAGACCTTGGTTGTAACTTAATAATTCCACCGTTGAGTTTGCTGATTGTACCATTTCGTGGACTCATTATTGAAGCTAACAAGTGCTATCATGACGATTATAAAATTGTAAAGTCCCACCGTCTTGTTCATGTTGATATATCATGTTTTTAAAGGTAATAAAAAGCGTGATAGCATAGGTGAATCTCACATTTAATTTTAGCCCTCTTTGTTCTTAACTTTAAGGAATTAAAGACTTTTATCGAAAATTTAAGAATTTTCATTTAACATAAAGCCGAAAACTTAATAGAATAGTTATCGATAACTGCAAAAATAAGAAAATATCCATCAAAAGTAATTATAAATATATATCATACTGAAAATATCGCATTCATATCTACATATCATTATCTGAGGTGATTCATATTATTACTACAGTGCAATTAGTATCTACAAAAGTCGTTAAAAACTACAGCTAACTGTAGGCGAGAAATGAAACTGCAAATCCCAAAGTTCAAAGTCGGAGTGTCGATAACTGTCACAACTTTATTGGTGGCGCGTTTGAACAGAACGTCAAGTTGCGTCACCAAAATGTCATGAAGATATCTCGTGACGTCACCAAAATGTCATGAAGTTATCTCGTGACGTCATTTCTGGAATGAGTTAGAAGTTTTCGTAGCTTTCGTCTTCGATTGTAGTTCTGAACTTACTGGCCATAATCAGAATGGCGATCTGTAGTGAGAAATTTGTCAGCAAGAATTGTATAAAGAATTACTGGAAATGAACAACTTCATTTTGCATTTGAGTTTAAAATTATTTTTGACAATCGTTTGGTTGAAAGAACATTTCATGCGTTAGTAGGGAAAAAGTTTCGACTTTTAAAAATCATACATTTAAAATCAACACTGAAAGATTTCATGCATAATAGCAAGGAATGACAACTTTGACTCTCGAAGATTTCAAGAATAATGGGAAAATAAATAAACTGCGGGGAACCCATCGATTAGAATAGGCAACAGATATATATGTATTTTCCAAAAGTCCATATCATTGGTAATTCTCTTCCGTAAATACAAATGTCTGTGTTGAAGAGATTTTGAACTTTATACATGTTGTTATTTTAGACAGATGCGGTGAACACATGCAGTTCAGTAGATAGAATAAGATGAAAAATAGTTTACAGATTACACGAATTTGAATAAAACTCATGCTGATATAGGATTTTGAGTTGCATAAAAATCTCAACTTAAATTGATCTTGTAATAACGATAACATTTTGTTAGAAAAATTGAAACTCAAAGAGTTGGAAACAATGAATGGTGATTAGATACAGCATGCTATTTTATGAGGAATAAAACTATATTTGAAGCTAGCGAGCATTGCGGACAGCAGCAACAAAATATAATGTAGAAAATAGTCTCAGCAGAAATTCTAAAATCAAGTAACAGCAGTAATACTAAAATACAGCGAAAAACATGTTTTTTGAAGAAGAATAAACCAGCAGTAATACTTTTTCAAACAAATTTTTTTTTCGAATTCAAGTCCCAAAAAATGATAAAATCTATTTATTAGTATAAAGTTATCTAAATACCACCACAAACATAATATATACTCCTAAACTTATTCATGACTTCATATTAGACTCTGTTCATAAGTGTGTGAGAATTAATGAGTTCACAATATCAGCTAAAAGCCTACGACAGCATTTATTTGTCTTTAATTGTTTAGATAATTTTAGTCACAGGAGCGATATCAAACTCTGAAACTGATAAAACAAAAACAATCTCTTTTCTATAATCTCTCGTCTACTCATCTACTGTTCGTTTCACATTCAGAAACAAGGTTAATTATAAAACCTCATAAGATCTTTATCTAACACGGACCAACACAACTTGTTGACGAGTGGGAGAAACATCCATGAGGGTGAGACTAAAACACATCTGTATCATCTGTGAATGAGTGAGTGAGTGTAAAACTTGTATAATTCTGTTGTTGTGAGATCTGTTGGAGCTGGAATACGGATCAAAGGACAATTTCGGCTCTTTAAAATATGCTGTTCAAAGTTGAATTTTTTACGACGAAAAAGATTATATGGAAGATGATTTGAAAAATTTATAAAAAATACAGTGAAACACCGAGCCCAGAAAAAGTTAGAACTGGGCAAGACAAATTTGGATTTTTGCCGAGCTACATAATAAAGAACAAAATAGTAACTTTGAGCTTCAAATTTTTTTGGGACAAATTTGCGGTTCAGGGGGGGGGGGGGGGGGTACCAATGGCATAGAATGGAGAAGAATGGCATAAAAATCATCAAATGGCATAGAAATTTCATGGCATAAATGGAAATTTTGTTTGGCCAATTCTCCATTTATGCCAATTTATGCCATTATTTAGGTCTTCATATTTGACCTTTAGGATGACTTTAAATTCGCAAATATTGTTAGTACTTGAATAAGAGACATGTTTCATGCTTTATAACGCTTGGAATGATCGTTAAAGTCAAAGATTCATATGACAAATAACTAAATAAAGAAAATAGAAATGTATTATATCAAATATATACCAAACATTTCACTATTCAAGAAAAGCAAATTGTGAGATGTTCAAAATGTACAGAATACAAACATTGACAACACAACGATTTTGAATGTCATCAAGGACCAATGCATCTGATGTATTTGTCTTCGACGAGTAGCCAAACATTAGGAGATCCATTGATTAGGCTATGTTCCTGGCAGTAGTACTTCATCAGGCATGACTTAAAAGAAATAAATCTAACCACTCCTGTTGCAAAGTCCTGCTGAGATTTGAAGACTTTAAGAGTTTCTGTACTGCCAGCTTTCAAAACTGTTGAACATCCGCATTCAGGTTGATTGTATATGCGAACATCAGAAGACACTCCAAACGCGTCCCCCTTGAATCTTGAAAGACGAGATTTTGTTGATAAAGTGCTTCTTCCTCCATTGAGCGTGAGTGTCTCAAAAGACCGGAAGGATAGTGTTCCATATTTATCTGTTGATA
>NW_026972059.1:0-6149 GCF_026151205.1 Bolinopsis microptera | reverse complement strand
AAACCTCGCTAAAAACGTTTGAGTTTTGGGTGTTTGGTTTTCTTTCCCCCAAACCCCCCTTTATATTTGTATTGGGTGGTTAAACAAGAAATCCATTTAAACCCTCGGTAGTTGCTGGGGGGGGCCCCAAAAGGGGAAAAACCCCCCCAAAAAAAAACATAGCAAAACTTTAAAAGCCTTTCCTCAGTTTTGGGGGCATTAGGGGGAGAAAAAAAGTTTTAAAGGGGGAAAGCTGCTCCTTGTCGGGGGGGGAAGGCTGTTTCCTTTGTTCAGGAAACTTTAGGGGTCTTTTGAATCCCCCCGGTTTTTTGGCCGGGGCTGGGGAATTGCTGTAAAAGTTTTTTTTTTGTAAAATTGAACCCCCACGGTTTTTAAATGGGAAAATTAACCTTTTATTTAAACCATTTTTTACTACTTAAAAACCCCCATTTTCCAAGCCCACTGAATTACCTTTTCCCTCCCCCCGGGTGCTAGCTCCTCACTCTAAAACCCCCACTGAAAAAAAACCCATTTCCCCTCTCCCAGGGGCTAGCTCCCCCCCACCCCCCAAGGGGGGACTCCCTTTCTCCCAGGTGCTACCCTTTTCCCCTCCCCCCATGATTTTCCCCCTCTCCCAGGTGCAGGGGCTCCTTTCCCCCCCCCAAAAGCCCCCCAAAAAAACCCTCCCCTTTTCCCCCCCGGGGGTTTGGCTAGGCCCTTTCCCTTTAAACCCCCAACTAACCCTCCCTCTTCCCCAGGGGGGAAAGCCCCCTAAATTTTCCCCGGGGCCCCCTCTTCCCAGGGTGCTAGCCCCTTTTCACTCCCACGGGGACTCCCTCTCCCCCCCCGGGGGGGCTAGCTCCTCCCACTCCACTTGGATTTTCCCCCTTTTCCCAGGTGCGGGCTCCTCCCCCCCCCACGGGGACTTCCCCCTTTTTCCCCGGGTTCCCTATTCCCCACTCCAGGGGGACCCCCTTTCTTCCCAGGTTGCTCCCTCCCTCCCCCCACTGGGAACCCCCCTCCTTTCCCCAGGGTTTTTTGCTTTCCTATTTCCCTGGGATTTTCCCCCCTCCCCCAGGTGCTGTCCCCATTTCCCACTGGCTTCCCTTCTCCCCGGGGAGTTTTCCTCACTCCATTTTGGGGACTCCCTCTTTTCCCGGGTTTTGCTGGGGCTTTTCCCCCCTCCACTGAAAAAAAAAAAAACCCCTTTCCCCCCTTTTCCCAGGTGCTGGGGCTCCTCCATTTTTCCCCACTGAAATTAAAAAACCCCCTCCCCCTCCCCCGGGTTTTGGGCTAGCTTCCCCCCCTTTGGGGACTTCCCCCCCTCCGGGGGCTGTTTTCCCACTTCCCACTGACTTCCCCCCTTTTCCCAAGGGGTGCTAGCTCCCACCCCCACTGGAAAAAAACTCCCCTCTCTCCCAGGTGCAGTCCTCATTCCAGGGGGACCCCCTCTTCCCAGGGGTCTGGGGCTCCCCACCCCTGGGGGGATCCAATTCTCCCGGTGCTGCCCCCTCCCCACTAAAATTCCCCCTCCCCCCCCCCCGGGGGTTTTGCAAAACCCTCCTCACCCACTAAAAATTAAACCCCCTTCCCCCTCTCCCGGGGGTTGTTTAGCCCCCCTCACTTTTAAAGCCACTAAACCCCCCCCTTCCCCAGGGGGCTGTTCCCCCACCCCCCCTTGGGGACTCCCCCTCTCCCAGGTGGCAAAAGTCCCCCCATTTCCCCACTGGGATTTCCCCTCTCCCCAGGTGTTTGGCCCCCCAAACCCCCCCACGGGGAAACCCCCATCCCCCCCCGGTGCTAGCCCCTTTTCACCCCACGTTATAACCCCCCCCTCTCCCCGGGGTGGCTTTTTCCCCATTTTCCATGAATTAAAACCCCCCCCCCTCCCCCAGGGCAGCTTTTCCCACTCCCCCAAAAAAGGGCCCAAAAACCCCCCCCCCTTCTCCGGGGGTGCTAGCTCCCCCTCTTCCCAAAAGCCAGGGGGGAAATTAAACCCTCCCCCTTCCCCAGGGGGCAAGCCCCCTTCACTTTCAAAGCCACGGAATTAAACCCACCCCTCCCCCCCCCAAAGGTGCTAGCTCCTCACCCACTAAAACCCCCCTCTCTCCCAGGTGCTAGCTCCTCACCCCCCACGGCCTCCCTCTCTCCCAGGTGCTAAGCTCCTTTTTCATTTTCCCCCAGGGGGGACTCCCTCTCTCCCAGGTGCTAGCTCCCCACTTCCACGGGGGGGATTTTCCCCCTCTCCCAGGTGTAGTCCTCATTCCATTTGGGAAAAAAAACCCCCCCTTTTCCCGGGGGTTTGCTAGCTCCTCACTCCACTGAAAATTTAAAAACCCCCCCCCTTTCTCCCAGGTTTGGGCTAGTCCTCCCCCAATGAAAAAACCCCCCCTTTTCCCCGGGGCTGGGCTCCCCCCCTCTCAAAGCCACTAAAACCCCCCCTCTTCCTCCCAGGGGGTGCTAGCTCCCCCCACCCCCCCACGGGGGACTCCCTCTTCCCCAGGTGCTAGCCCTCACTCCCCTGATTTTCCCTCTCCCCCCGGGTGCTGGGGCCCCCTATTTCCACGGGGCCCTCCCTTTTTTTTTCCCCAGGTTTGCTAGCTCCCTCACTCCCGGGGACCCCCTTTTCCTTTTTTCCCAGGGGTTTTGCTCCTCCTCACTCCACGGGGTTTTTTTCCCCCCTTTTCCCAAGGTGTGGGTCCCCCCTCCACTGCCTCCCTTTTCCCCCCAGGTTGCTAGCTTCACCCCCAGGGGGACCCCCCTCCCTTCGAGTTTCAGTCCCTTTAGGCCAAAATTTGGGGAAAGCCCCTACCCCTTCCCTTTGGAGGGGAGTTGGCCCCTTTGGGCGATGGTTCCCAAACGGGTAACCTTCCTATTCCCCCCACTGGGGGAAATATGGGGAAATCCTTTTGGTGGGGCATTTTTTTTTCCCGGGCCCTGGTTTTTTCAATCCTTTTGAAAAAAAAAAAAGTTAATTATTATTTTAAAAAATTTTTTAATTTTTATGTTAATTTTTATGGCTTAGGGGTACGTCGTTTTTAAAAAAAATTTTTTAAGGGGGAATTTTTCTCAAAAACACTTGCAAAAAGTTTTCAAAAAGTTTTTTTCCCGGGTTTTTAAAAATGGGGTTTTTGGAATTATTTTAAATACCAAAAAATTTATTTTTTTATAAAGGTGGGTTTAAAAAAGTATTAAAAAAAAGTTTTTCACCGGGGTTCCCACTACTTGCTTATCTATTTTTTTTTAAAACCCCAAATTTTTTTTGGGGGAAAAAAAAAAGGGGAGCCGGGTTTGGGGAAAAAAAAAAAATGGGGGCCCGCTGCTGTATTTTATAGGGGGGGGGGAGGGCTTTAGATTTTTTTTTTTTCAAGGAGAAAAACTGATACCGGTTTTAAATGTAAAAAACCTTTTAGTAAACCGTATTAGAAACCTAGAAAACCCCCCGAAATTAGCCCCTATTTTAAACCCCAGTAAAGTAAAAAACCCCATTTTTTACTTTGGTTCCCCATTTGATTTCCTTATAAAAGGTTAAATTTGCATACGGTTTTCCCAAACTTTTTAACTCCCCCCCGGGGGGAAAATTTTTCGAAGAAGTTTTTTTTGGGTTTTAAATTTTTTTAGTTTTGTTTTTCATCCATTCTTTTAAAAATTGGGGGGCCTTAAAAAAAAAATTTTGGGGGGGGGGGGTTGGGGGGGGGGGGCAGGGGGGGGAGGGGGGGGGGGGGGAAAAAAAACCCCTTTCCCTTTTTAATCCTCAATTTTTTTGGTCAAAAGGGGGGGGGACATTTGGGCCCTCCCCCTTTTTTCCCCCCCCCTTTAAAAAATATCTGGGTTTTTTACCCCAAACCCCAAAATTTTAAAATTTGGGGAAAGCTTTTCTTTAAAATTTGGGGGAATTTTGTATTAAAAGCCGCGCATGGGGTTTTCCCCTTTGGGCCTGTAAACCCCTTTTGGAGTTTTAGCCTGTTTTTTTACGGCCTGATTTTTCCTAGCCTGATTTTTGCCGAGTTTTCCCCTAGCCTTTGTTTTTAACGCCTGGGGCCTACCTTATTTACGGTGATTTCCTTTTAGCCTGGATTTTAAGGGGCCTAAAGTTTTCCTGGGCCTGATTTAAAACCTAAAAACTTTTTACCGGTTTCTTCCCACTGTTGTTTATTTTTTTGGCTCGTTAATTTTAGATGAGTTTTTGCCCTTTTCACTTTTTCCCAACGGTTTTTTCCCACCCTCTAGAATATATTTTTAGGGGGGAAAAAAAACCCCCCGGAGGGGGGGCTTCTTTTTTTTTTGCAGTAGGGGGGGAATGGTTGGTTTTCTTTATGGCCCCTCATTTTGGGGGTTTCCCAAAGGGGTTTTGGGGCCCCGTAAAATCGGGAATTATTAGTTAACCCCTTTAGTAAAAAAAACCAGTATTAAAAAACCTAGTAAAACCGTTTTTATTTTAAAACCTAGTGGGCAGTTTTTTAATTTCCCAGGTTCCCACGTTCCATTGGTAACTTTTTTAAAAGGAACGTCTTTTTACCAAAAAATGTTTTTACGTTTTGTTTTTGATAATTCCCTTGGCGTAAAAAGCGGAATTTTTTCTGAAACCCACATCGTCAGTTAAAAAAAAAAAGTTTGGGGAGGGAAAGAAAAAACCCACCGGACCTTCCCCCAATTGCCCCCCAACAAAAAATTTTTTGGGGACAAAGGGACTTCCCCCCACTGTTGGGCGGGGTAAGGGGTTAAATGGTTTTCCTTGTTTTTTTTCCCCAAACGCATCAGTTTTGTAGAGTCAAAATTGTTTTTGGGGTAGGGAAAGGGTTAGGATGGGGGAAAATTGTTTCCCGTTTTTTCACCCCTTAAGTTTCCCACTTGGTAGGGAAATTTTGCGGGGACCCTTTTGGGAAAAAGGGTCGAGTCTTTTTTCAGGGGGTTGGGGAAGGGGGGGTCGGTTTGTCTTTGGGGTTTTTTCAAAATTTAAAAAATTCGGCTTCTCAAATTTTGGGAAGGTAATTACAATTTTTAATTTTTTTAAAAGGGGGGAGAAAAACCGATTAGAAAAACCTAGTAAAACCCGTATTAGAAACCGTATTAGTAACTAAAAAAAAAACCGTATTAGTAGCCTTTTAAACCAGTTTTGAAAACCTTGTAAACCAGTTCTGTGGCTTTTTTTTTAAACTGCCTTGTGGCTTTGGGGGGGCTGATTCCGGGGGGGGGGGGACTTTTTTCCAAATTTTTTTAGAGAAAAAAGTTTTGGGTAAAAACGTTTTAAAATATCCCCCAAAAGTAAAAAATTTTTTTGTAAACCCTTTGGAAGGAAAAAAAATGTCTTAATTTGTAAAAAACCAGAAAAATTTAAAAAAAACTATTTTTTTTTTTTTAATTTTATGATTGATGTGGGGAAAAATTTTTTTGAGAGTTATTTTTTTAAATTTTTACATTTTTTAAAAATTTTTGGGGGGCTGTGGTTTTTAAAATTTTTCCTGTACTTCTGGGAAAGCGTTTTTCTCCGTATTTTTTACTCCTTCCGGGGAAATGTTTTTCTTTCCCGTTTGGGTTTTTTTTAAAACCTTTCCTCCCCCCACCATTTTTGGCGGGACATATTGGGGGGGGGATCATTTTTTTACACCACTTCAATTGATGGGGTACCCGTTTTTTCCCTTTAAAAGGGGAGGGGAATGTATTAGTTTCCCTTTTTTTTTAAAAACCCCACTTTAATTTGTAAATTTGGAGGGCCGGGAAGGGGGGGGGCATCTTTTTTTTTATGTGGCATTTTTTGAATCCTCGGGGGGGGGTTTATTGGGTCCTCTTTTTGCGGGGAATTGCCATAGCAAACCCCCCATTTTCCAGGGTAAAAACTTTAATTCGCCGTGTTTTATTTCTAAATTCTTCCTTTACCACGGGGGGTCGGGTGGGAAAATCCCCTCCCTTTTAGTTCCCCCCTTTAACCGCGGGGAGGTTTTTGCCCTCTTTTCCACAAAGGGTCAAATTTTGAGGGTCCCGGGGGTCCAGTTGGGGGACTTGTGAATTTTTTTTAAGTTTTTGCAGGGGGGGGGGAGGGGGGGGGACTGATTTTGCTCAATTGTAAGCTGTGTTTTTGGGCCCCCCATCCTTTCCGGGGGTTTGAAAAAAATTATCATGGGATTTTTTTTTTTTTTAAAAACCAAAAATTTTTTTAAAAAAAAAATTGA
>NW_026972058.1:0-6187 GCF_026151205.1 Bolinopsis microptera | reverse complement strand
AATAGAACTGTTGGTAAGTTATTAAAATAATTCAACTATACAATATAAACACGCTAGTATGATCTCACCAGTAAAAAATTACTGCTCGAAATTTTCGTTGAAACAAGATGAAATAACTGATGTAATCACCGCCAGATGTGTCGGACTGTGAAGACGGAACCACGTTCGATTGCACAAGTTTGGATAGAATCAAGAAGAAGTATAAGAAGAAGAGGAAATGCAGAAGGAAGGATTGGAGAAAGGCATGTCCACGGACCTGCGGAGTGTGCAGTGAGAACAACTTTACAGAAAATGTATTTTAGATTGGTTACTCAACAAATTACTTATGACGATCGAGATCTTAATGAGAGGTTCAAAATGCGTAGATTTGTGGAGATCTAGCAGTCCTACGTACATAATGATTCAACATACATATTTACATAATGATGCTGCATTAATTAGTCTGGTTCACCTTGTATAAAATAATAATCTTTACCAGACTTGGACTGGGTAAAAACAATTAATACTTATGGATGTATGTTGTATTCTTGATTCTTCATTGCGATGAATACTCTTAATTAATTATTAACTGTTAACGTAACAATGTATTTATTGATAAATTATTACATTTTGCATATTTTGCATATTTTGCATATCGAATACAATTATTTGTGATAAAATGTGACTTGTTTTTTGGGACTATTAGGAAAAACTTCTTACGGTGATGTAGATTTTCCTACCATATAATTTCCTTTTTCGTTTTCGAGTGGCAATTTATCCGGAATATCATCTTATACGCTTATCAGAAATAAAAACGCAGTTGAAATAATATCAGTAGGCTACTAGGACAGTCAATACTTCAACAAAAAACGTGTGAAAATGTTGTGCTCGTAGTGCAGTTCTGGCCCAAGCTTATTTCATCTTCCTCAAGCATCAGCGATTAGATCATGATTAAAATATTCGGAATGTGCCTGCAGAAAGCTTTCTGTTTTTTGATTTGAGTATAATTTAGATTTATTCGACATATTAAGCTTATTTAGATGCTAATTATAGTTAAATTCCATCGAGACTAGAATTAAATTACGGTTGGCATTGTTGAGCGTGTTTTTTCAATGCATTATTTGACATTATAGATCGGTATATCGTTATAGACAAAATATGAAACTTAGGAGCATATTTTGACATTGTTCTTGCTTGATGATCTTTAACCAGCATCAATTAAATTTCCTTTATCGTCTAGTCTATCATTAATACGCAGACATGTCTTGGTCACTGATTTTAATTTCATTCAACAATACTCTATTGTATTTCTATTTGCGTCAAACAATATTTGACATTAATTTATTTTATTCTATTTGATCTTCGTTTCAGACTTGAAAAGTTTCGACAATTTGTCTCAGTTTAAAAACACTATTCTTATCGAAAAATGATTCAGTGGCACATTTTTATCAGCCACAAAGATGAAAAACCATAAGATCGTATAACCATTTTATAGCAATCAAATCTCGAGCATGCCTCACATCAAATCTAACCCGCGAGCGAGCCACCTTGAGCTACTACGTAAAATGAGGAAGGTTTCATTAGATTTGCAGCTAACGTTACCCTAGCAACCTAAGAAATATACCTTTAGCAGTAATTGTATCGTGTATTCAACATTAAGTAGCCTGTTGTGCGGTACAGGACAATGTCACCACCGCTATCTCTCTCGCTCAATCCGCAGTGCAGATTTTAAAACGTTATCATGTTGAGTTTTGTCGCTATTTCAATGTTTGTTAAGTATCGGCCATTGAAGTATTACTATTAGACTTCAAGTATCGGCGCTATTAAACAATCGTTTTTAGCGTTTTTAATTTGTTCTGCAGCTTTAAAATAATATCGACAAGATCAAATGAAAATAATCCGGCAAATAAATAGAAGATTTAAAAGTTCCCTCGGCGTCATTGCTCATGCTTTAATATGAACGTGAATTGCCATGAAATTTGTGCAGACTGGTGTTATTCCTCGCAAGTTCACCAGTTTAGTATTGCATATTAACGCAATGTTGGGATCAAATTTCTATGGCTACCCGAGCAGGTACACTAGTCCCTGCAGGCTATCAGGTTATATGAGGAACTTTTCTTATCGTTTGTGATGGTTCATGGTATCTGATTTTGTCAATTAGTCTAAATTGTTTAAAAGCTTTTGTTCGAGTTTTTCTGACAAATAAGAGGAATTTGGCATTTGCTAATTTTAAAATGTTGCCTTTGTCTTGCTTTGCATAACATATTTTGCATTCCGTAGCACTTAAAGACGCAATAAAATATCAAAAAGTGAGCTGATGGTTCAGGTTCTACCTTTGTACCGTCAGAGGAAGGTTCAGCTTCCACCCCGAGCTAAAACCCCCTCCTCCTTCACTAGTAATAGGACGCACATCAGACAAGTTTTTGTGCAGGTTAGTTCTGTTGTTTTGGTTTGTCCTGTCAATGGTTCTTCTTGATATTTGAGATCTGTGAAGGAAGGCAAACTTTTAAATCGGCACGAAAATATCCAGCGTGGAATTTAGATTTCAGTATTACTACAGGGTGGGCCAAAAGTCAGTGGGCATGCGTTGGCCTTAATAGCTCTACCGTGTTTTATATATGAGAGCTGTTGCTTTGCAGATAGCATACTGTAACTTCTGGTTCGAGGATTCCGTCGTCAAATTTGAAAATTCGAATATTTTAGACCACGCCCATTCAAAATTAAAACACCTATATTGTTCTCTCTGAAAGTGAACATGCTGGACGCCTGATTAAATAGGACTCACATCAGACAAGTTTTTGTGCAGCTTAGTTTTGTTTTATTGGTTTAACCTATCAATGGTACTAATGTACCATTTAGGCTCTGGCATAGATCAAAGTTGAAGAAAACTCAACGTTAATTATGATATTTTATAATTCACAAAACAATTGATTAGATCTCACGTATGACGCACGTGCTCTTTTTTATTTCAAAATTTATTTTCAAGTTTTACTGCGAGGATGACATTTGATTCCCTCCCAGAATGAATAAAACACCTTTTCTCATAACAATAAACAATCAAACAGGACACGCACGAGAGGTTGGGAAAGGACCCAATATCGGACCTGTACTGGGAGAGTTGTGACAGAGACAAGAGACTGTCCGAGAGAAAAGATCTTTTCGAGCGACTCTCTCAACCTAGGTTCTATCAATGTTATTTGTATCCCGCTCTTACATATTGACCTTATTGTCTAACTTGTTAACCATCTTGTCTTTACACAGACATTAAATAATATTACCTTGCTTAACGCAGTCGTTAGTCCATTCAAGATTCAGTCTCAAGCAAGTTCTGACAAAATATGGTTCATTATTGCAAGTAATATCAACTTTGGAAACTTTCTTCTAAATTTCTGAAGTAATTGAACATAAATGTTCCACAAAAATAATTCGATAAATCATTAAATTTAAAGTGTTATTTTTTCTCAAACCTGTAGGAAATGCCTTGACTTCCCTCATGTGACATCAACATCGTACAGCCAGTTTCACTACATTTCCACACTTCTGATTACATGGTATCCTGTACGTCTTTCCAATAACCGTCACATCGTCGGTCACTTGGAGAATCCCACAGAGACTTCCAGTCCCAGTCTTAGTGTTTATTATAAACACTTGCATACAATATCTACTTTCACCGGTGTGAGACTGGACAATCTCTACCTCGGAGAAGCAGTGGATCGTATCAAACTCCAGTTTGTACCAGATATCAGTGTCCCATGCACATTCCGTGTGGGAGAAGGTTTTCATATCGTTATCATTTGCCAGATCTGCTGAACCTTTGCCGTTTGTGCTGCTCTGAGACACTGTTGAAGGCTCTACTTTGGAGATTACTGAAAACATGGTCGAGTGAACCCTTCCCTAATATCTATTAGCATAGCCGTTAAATGTTTGACTATAATTGCGATACTTTTTAAGTTCAGCATTTTATCATCAATATTTTAACCTAGAGTATCAAGCTAGAAATAGGGGTTTTTTCATACAAATATGTACCTGTATCTGCGTTAACGACACATATTGTCATCATTAGGAGAATCAGAAGTCGAGAAAACATCCTTTTAATCATAATGATGTCAAGTTTACGAATGTGCATTATTCAAATCAGCAATTTCTCTTGGAGTATTAGAGCAAACGGATTATTGAACGGTTAAACTGAGCTGCTGGAAATCAAATAACCATGGCTGAGGCCTGAGTCTCCCACATTCGGGCGCATTTATTTTAAACCCGCATTAGTCAAATAGGCAGAATTATACCCTCACATACTGGACTTATTATCTGGGTAATCTGAGTCAAACACAAGACACCGACTACATAAATGGTGACTCAGCTACCATGGAATCTGGTGATATTAATATGAACGATCACACGATTGTCTTTGAACTTTCTAGGGAGTTGATTTAAATTGCTGACTGAGTTCAATTAATCTAAAGTTTTGTTAGTTTGTAATAGATGTTATAAATGTTCAGATCAACCCCGCCGGAGGTGAAGTATGACAGACTCCACCTCTCTGAGTCCCAACGTGCATTTCGGCGAGCGGAGTTTGGGAAACACTACGAGACATCCCGGCCCGGGACAGCCAAGTCTTCAAGACCCGGGACAGCAACAACGAGTGGAGAAGGCAAGGACACCGGGAGACGAGGAGAGAGGGAGAAAAGACTCAAGGGTGGAAATCATCTGAATACAGAGGTCACCAGAGCAAAGGTAAGATTAATGGTAATAATTCATCTTTATAACTTATTTTTGATCACATAAATCAAATACTCAATTGTCTGTTGTTTTGTTGATTTTCATTACGGGTATCGGCCTTACAAAATGACAGGCCTCACAAAATGACAGCCCACATAGACCATGCTGTAGCTTAGGTTCCCTATACATTGAACCCTATTCCTTTTACTGTATGAAAGAAAAAGCATTAATTAACACTTCCCAAGGAATGATAATGACATAGAATCTATATTTCTTACATAAATATGGACGTTTTTGCTGTTCAGTCATTGCCCCGCCTAACTGTTACCCAGAATGGAGACCAAAGTTTTGAATTTAACCCCAGAAAACCAGGTACTACCATGACTTATGTCAGTCAAAGACTACTCTGGTCAAATAAAAAAACTGATTTAGTGACTTTGGTAGAAGAAATGACAAAAAAATGACCTAGCCTCACAAAATGACAGTGTTATGCCTCACAAAATGACAATTTTATTTTATGATACAAAGATGGCATATTTATATTGGATGCCCCTTGCCTAATTATTGGTATTCTTAAACCCAGTAAGCTCATGATGAGCCTAAATGTGTTTGTTTGATCATCAATTTTGATAAAAATGCCTCACAAAATGACACCGAAAAGGCTTACAAAATGACAATGTTTCAGATTGAATTATTTTCATCATCTAAAATGGATCAGAGACAGTCAATACAAGAAGGAGTTAAAAATAATCATAATCTGACAGTTAACAATCAAGGAGCATTAAAAAAGTGCAGTTCTGATATCAAAACTTTGATTTCAAACTCTTTGATTTCAAACTCTGATTTCAAAACTCAACGAAATAAAGCTTCTATTTTGTGAAAGCAGAGAGTAATAACAACTCCTAAAACATGTCAAACGTTAACTAAACACTGAAAAGTGATCTATCCAGTCATAGAAAATATCAAATATAACCAAATACTGTGTTCAAGTATGAAGACAAAAAATGATTTTTACGCCTCACAAAATGATATTTTTAAAATTTTTTCAAAGTATAAAAAATGTTCCTTTTTAAATATATTTTGGTAAAAACAGAACTGGTATAATATAAACAACATATATATCTAACAGTAAGACACGTGAAAGAATAATGAAACTTTTTCCCAAATCGGATTTGAAGTGATGCCGTTTTGGGTTGTCATTTTGTAAGGCACTATCTCACGCGAAATTGCCCAACTTTTTTTAATCATCCTTTTTCCTGTAAAAGCTATTCTAATCTTCAATCTATTATATTTATCTAACTGTCCTAGGTGAAATCAAATTTCTATAGGCTGCTGTTAAAAAAATGACAGCCGTGACGAAATTGTCATTTTGTAAGGCATGTTTTTTTGGAAGATTTCAAAGATGACAATTTTTATCGCAAAATTTACGGTTTTTCAATCAAATCAACCCCCGGGAAGAAAAATATACCTGTTGAACTACCTATCTGAT
>NW_026972057.1:0-6210 GCF_026151205.1 Bolinopsis microptera | reverse complement strand
GTCCCCACCCCCCCCAAAACCCCCCCCCTTTTAAAAATTTGGGGGCGTAAAAACCCCCCCCCAGGCAAACTTTGGGGGCCCTGTCGAGTTTTCGAACGAAGGCGGGAATAAAAGGTATCAAAAAGGTATAGGCAAGGTTACTACACTTAAATTTAAGGGGCCCCCTTTTACAAAATACCTTTATGGGACACTGTTTCATTGAAGTTTTGGGGGAAATTTGGTTTAAAATTTTCATTAAAACAGGCGTTTTTTGGGGATAGTGGTTTTATTTTTAACATATATTAATCTAGCGGTGGTTTTCATAAATTTTCTTGAAACATTTAGCCCACGTGGGACCCATACCCCTTTAGCCAACGGGCTCAAAAAAATAAAATGTAATTGCTTTTAGGCATATTATGTAAAAAAATGTTCAAAATTTTTGTGGACATTGTTTTACCATAGCTTGCCCAATTTTAGCATTTTTTTGGTCTAAAAATATAGTGGGATTAGGTCAAATCTAACCAAATTTTATGATAAAAAGGGTAGGCCTAAAGGGGGCAGGGGATTCGAAAGGGGCTTTAAGGCAACATTTCGTTAAACTTTGTTCACCACTCAGAATTATAGGAAACCTCTTTTTTTACTGTGGGGTGGGTTCCTCAAAAACCCTTTAAACACTTTTTTAATTTTGGTATGTTTTCTTCTTGCCCAATTTCATAGCCCTAAAAAATGGTTTGTTTTTGAAAAGTTTAACAAATACAGGGACTTGGGCTAATTGGGAAATATGTGTAAATTCGGGGTCACTATTATGGAATTTGGAAAATTTGGGTGGGGAATTTTCCGAAAATCATTTTAATTTGATTTTGGTTTGGGAAGGGGGGGAAAAACCTCTTATTATATGAGGGGACGATAACAACGGATATAGTTGAATTGAAGTATAGGGCAGTTGATTTAAAAAACTTTCGTCACAAAAATTGATACGGAAAATCGTAAAATGGAACCACCGTTCATGTTGAAGTTTAAGGGATTTTGGGGTAAACCAAAAAAAAATGGCGTGTTCAGGAATTTTTTCTGGACATTAGCCCCACGTTGAACCCATAACTTCCATATACACGGCTCCAGAAATACAAATTTTATTTTTTAGGCACATAATGTAAAAAAAAATGTCACATTTTTTTTTGTGACTGGTGTTTAACTATAAGCTGCCCCAATTAGCATTTTTTTTGTTTTAAAATTTTTAGTAGAATTAGGTCATTCTAAACAAATTTATACAACATTTGGGCTAAAAAAGGCCAGGGATCAAAACGGTTTTTTTTAAAGGCAATATTTCTTTAAAACATTGTCCACCTTCAGAATTTTCGTACCTTTTTTTTTACTGTTGAGGTTTCCTAAAAAAAACCCTTTCAACTCATTTTTTTGGGATGGTTCTTCTACCGTCTTTACCCCCCTAAAAAAATATGTTGTTTTTTGAAAAGTTAGCAAATACATGGCCCCTTTATTGGGAAATTTGATAAAAATTCTGCCCCACTTTTATATGGAATTTAAAAATTTTTGGGGTGAATTGCCGAATCATTTATATCTGATTTTTTGGTTTGGGAAGGCGGGAAAAAACACTGTATATAAAAGGGACGTTTGCACGGATGGGAGCTGATTTAGTTTAAGGGCAGTTTGTTTGTAAAAAAAATTGTCCCCCAGAAATTATTAAAGGGCAGTTGGATATGAAAAAAAAATCTACTAACTAATGGCATGGCTGATGTGACGAAAAATTTCCCATTTCTTGGACCCTATTTGAAGAAAAACATGCCTCGATTAGTTTTTTCCCAATATTCTTCCAGGAATTATTAGTAGGTTATTTTCAGCAAAAATCAGAACTCAAGTTTAAAAAATTTTCTTGGATTTTTTAAAATTTTTTATTTAAGTTACCGAAAATGTGGGACGGGAAAATTTCACTTTTTCCTTGCCCCAACAGTTTAAATTTCAATGTGATTGAAAAAAAAATGGGGCATGGGTTTTCTATTATTTCCTTTAATTTTCTGAATTTAATCATTTCAACAAACTAAATAGGGGACTGTTTGATGTGGAAAGGAAAATTGTATTCTAAAATTTACAATGACGTTAATGTGTGGACGGAAAATTTTAAAATTTCTTGACCCTATTTTGAAAGAAACCCATACCCCCGATTGGGGATTTCAATATTACTTCCAGGGGAATTTTATTGGTAGGTTATTTTTTCAGCAAATCAGAACTCAAGTTTAACAATGCTGAGTTTTGTTTATTCATAAATTTACCGAAAATGTGGACGAAATAAATTTTTTTTTCCTGCCCCCCAACAGTTAAAATTTTCCAATGTGGATGGAAATGGGGCATGGGTTTTTTTATATTTCCTGTTATAATCCATTCCAACTATAATAAGGGGCAGTTTGATATGGAAAGAAAAATCTTTTCTAAAACTTATTGCAATGGCTTAAATGGGGGCCCGAAATTTACATTTATTGCCCTGATTTGAAGAATAAAACCCCCTCATTAGTATAATTTAAACTGTTTATTTTAAATTCACCAAACACTATGTCGATAAAATATAGTTTTTTTTGCCAAACACGGGAGCCAAAAATAAAAGTTTTTTTTAAATATTTTTTTGTGACGAAATTTACAAATTTTTTACCCTGTTCCAGGTGTTTAAAATTTTTCCCCAATGTAACATATCACTGCCATTTATTAAAAATTTATATGACCGGGCGTTATGGTTGAATTTTGGGTTTAAATTTGTCCATTATTTTACGTAATTTATAGGGTGTTCAGTTGGGTATTTACTAAATTTACTCAAATTTTCAACAACTTTGTGAGAAAAATCTAAAAAATTTATGTGACTTAAATTTAAACCTATTTTTCTGCCTTCTGTATGTTTTATTTGCCTAAACAATTGAAAATTTATGTGAAACAAATTCACAAACCCCATTCTCAGTTTCACAAAATAATGCTGGGGGGGGGGACTATTTGGGGCATTTATTTGTCAGGATTGTCATAAAACTTTCCCTCATATAAAATTTCTTAAAATGTGTGGACGGAGTTTACCATGGTGCTTACCATTTTAAGGAAAAAAAAAGTCGAAAAAAATAAGTAGATAATAGCCCATAATAAGCTATTTCTAGAAATTTGGAAAATTTCGAATAATTTGGTCCAAAAAACCACGGGCAACAAGGGGTCCATTATAAAACTCCGTCACCGTTTTTTTTTAGTGTGGGGGACAAAGTTTTAAATTCACTGCCGGCCGCATTTAAGCGATATTTTTAAATCGGCCCTGATAAAAGATATCTTTTATGGCGACCAAGTTTATCTAGAGGATGAAAAAAAAAACCGATTATCTTTAGGGGTTAGAGGGTTTTTATATAGTTTTCATAGTGGGGGACCAACATTTTTACATCAATCGTGCCATTTCAGTGGGGGTCCACTAAAATTTACCAAATATCCCCCAAAAAAATTTTCAATGGAAAACGTGTCCCTTATCTCCACGTTCGGGGAAACCCCTACCTATATTTTCGTGGGGAACCTAGTTCTGGTCCCTGACCTAGTCTCCTTTGCCCATGTATTTGGGTGGGATCAACTGCTATTGTTGGTGGAAATGACCCCATTGTCTGCTATTCCAGGGTTTTAAATTGATTCAATATCGCAAAACAATATATTCCTCTCACATTAAAAATGGTTAGTGAAAAACTTCTCAGTCTCCATTTAGCTTTTATTTCTTTTGTTCTGTTAATATTCTTTTACTCATTCAAGGGTTTGATATCTTGTTTTTTTAAATCATTGTAAAAAAGTGAACGATTTCTCAATTTTTTCTGTGTGGCTTTTGCTGTTTTCTTGTTCAAATTTCCCAAAAAAACATTGGAATTTTGTTCTGTGGGGAGTCTAATTCCCAAGCATTAGTTTTCCGGGGGGACACGGGGGCGTGTTTGTAACCTCCCCTTTATTTTTTAAATTTGGGCGGCGGCTTCCTTTTTTTTAAAAAACCCAGGTTTTTTTCTGGGAACATAAACACATTTCTTCCTCCCCCCACAAAAAAACGCAGTGGAGGTTTGTTTTTGTTTTGTGTTAGGGGGAACGGGGTAGCAAAGGGTCCAAAAAAAATTGTTAGTACGTGTACCTGGGTCATTATGGTTAGCTGGCGGTGTTTGTACGATAGGGGGGGGGGACGGTAGAACCTTTTAAATTTTTACCCTGAAAAACCATATTTTTTGGGCTATTGGGCGTGGGGGAGGGAAATTTTCCATTTTACTATTTTCTCCCACTACACGCTGGCTGGGCGTGGTCAGATTTCCCATTTTATTAGATCCCCTTTTTGATGGTATCTTGGCTGGAACGGGGTTTTCCCAATTTCTTTTCTTTATTTTTCAGGTGTTGGGTGGGGGTTAAAAAATAAGGGACATTAAATGTTATTCAAAAAAGATAAAAAAAAACCCCAAAGGGGGGACCCCCTTTTTTTCTGTTTGTCTCTGCCCCAAGGGGGGTCTCTATAAAAACTCGGGGGGGGGACCCTTTCCAAAGATGGAGTGTTTATTGTCCCACATCAAACACAAGCATCGCTTAATAATTTTCATTGGCCCAAAGTGTTTAAACTGATCCACGAGGGGGGGACTTCTGCCCAACAAAAAAATTTCAACAATTTGACAGCGGAATACATCCACGAGTTTGCCAAAAACCCCAGATCGCGGTTCTTAGACACATGTAAAAAGTTTGGACACGGGAAAAGGGTATTTGCCCCACTGTTTTGTTGGGCGGGGCACCAGGGGACGGACGGCTGAAAAGGCAGCTGCCTTGGTAAAAACACGCCACACATTTTATGAGGTGGCGTGTGTAAACACTTTGTACTACAAGTCTGCATGATAAACAGTAAACAGGGGTATAGTACGTTGTATCGGGGTTTACAATGGCGAATTCCGCCAAGTGTATATTCGCTGTGGTTTGATTGCTGGTCTTTTTTTAAAAATACTCAGTGTAGGGGTTTGTTCTTGCTTATATTTTTTTTTTACATTAAATCCTTTTTGGTTCCGTAAAATTGTGTATATTAGGGATGTTTGGTAAATTACTTTGTGAAAAACGTGTTGTAAGGATTCACACCGCAGTTTTTTTTTTTACTTTTTAACGTGTCATGTTGTATTTGAAAAAACTTATGTTTTCTATTTTTCTTTTATTGTGTGTTTCCCCACCTCATGACGGCGTTCCTAGAAACTGTAATGTAGGACTACCGGGGGGCCCGGGGGGGGAACGGTGGGGGACAGGGTGGGGGACAGGTATTTTACTACCTGGGTTGGGGACAGTAAAAGTTTGTTATCTTTTCCTCTTCTTCGGTAAGCCACAGGCCAAATTTTGCCATTTTATTCCAGGTTTTCTATCGTTTGGCGGTTGCCCAAAAATTTTCTATCTTTTTTAGGAGATTGTGGTTTAATAAACCCCGGGTTAATTTTTGGTTTAAAATTTCTTCATTATTAGTTTTGTTGGGGGGACACAAATTCTCATCGTTTATCGTGGCTGGTTAAGATTCTTCTTTTTCGTTGTTTTTTCTTCTTACTGTATCTACGGGGATATCTGGTCAAGATTATTGTTTTAAATCCCTTATTTCACCCTACGCGCGTGGGGGTGGGGGGAATCCTGGGGTGGGACTTTTTTTTTCAGCGGGTTTTTGTAGCCTGTTAAAACTTGACGTTTTGAATACGTTTTTTAACTTATCTCAATGTCCCACAGGATAACACAGAATGTGGAGGTGGTTTCATCTTTAAAAAGGGGGAAAAAAAAACGTCTCCGTTTTTCATACTGGTGTAAAGTTTATCTTTGTTCTCAAAAATAATAGCTCGCTCAAGTTTTGCAACCAGAAAGTTGGACATTACAAAAAAACCCCACTTTTTCCGCGACCGGTTCGTCAGATTACCGGAGTCTTGCACCAAAAAATGGGCCCCCTAAAATTTTAAAAATTTTATGACACAGTTACGATTGAACTAGTTTTCTAGGGAAACATTTTGGTGGAAAAATTTGAAGGGGGTCTACTTTTTAAAATATTGCAAAAGTTTTATTGAAAACAAATTTGCTTAATCAGGAAGGGTTTTTTGGGAAAAAAAATTTCAAATTTTTGTTACGTGTGGTGGTGTGGACTCTCGTGTTGCCGGGCCATTGAGGGGCGTGGCTTTTTCAACCAGCAGTTCCCAGTACGGCCCAATTATTCAGAGCAAAAAAAAATTTTTTGTG
>NW_026972056.1:0-6287 GCF_026151205.1 Bolinopsis microptera | reverse complement strand
TTTTTGGGGCGCAAAAACAGGGGGCCCCGCGCCGATCGCGCGGCAGATTTTCATTTGGAAAATTTAAAATTTGTGTATAAGGTATATTTTAAAAATTTAGGTGGACCTTCTAGCTTCCCTCTTAGGTGCCTCCAAAGGTTTACTCTCTTGGCCTTTTGTAGATGCAAATTGATTTTTGCGGGCTAGGTTTCACCAGGCTTGGTTTTTACCATAAAAAATTACCATGGGTAAAATTGGGGACCTATGGGGAATAATTTCCGATTGAATTTTCGCCGATCGATCCTTTGCCATTTAGTATTTAGGCCCCCAGTATTGGTGGGGGTAGTTTCAATACCCCCCCATTACTTCCTTCTTTTACAGTGGTACATTTTTTGGGGGAGGGCCCGGTGTTTGGGGTATTCAACCCAACACTTTTATTGTGTTTTCTTCCTTCAGGTTTGAGATAGCAAACAAAACCCAAAACAAGCGTAGAAAGGTTTGGAAATAAAAGTAAACAGGCGGGGGGGAACAACAAGAGATTTTTTTTGGGGGGCTTTTTTCCCAACAGCGGGAGGGGGTCGGTCTTTCCGGCGAAAAGGGGGGACCACCGCTCGGACAAACGGTATTTTATACGGGGTCTCATTTTTGCGGCCCTAATTTAATTTTCCCTTAGGTTAATGTCCACTCAAGGTGTTTAAAAAAATTTATGGACTGGTTTTACCATTCCATATTATTTATATTTCTAATTTCTCACTTTTGGGACCAGTTCTGGGGAATAATTAATTTATAATAAACTTTTTTCAGGGTCGCCTCCAAAACATTTGGAAAAAAAGTCGGAAAAAACGTGTACAAAAATTGTTAGAGAAAATGTAAAAGCCCAACCTCATTTGGGGGACGTTTGATGTTGCAAAAAAATGGTTTGGTGGGTTTTTTAAATCAGCTCCAAATTGTTTTTTTGTCATGAAACCTCCAGATTATTGATAGATATTGGGGTTTTTTTATTGGTTATTGTCAAAGGGTAAAAGTAACCTGTGATATTCGGGGGGGGAATTCCAGTGCTCAAAGTACAAAAGTGTGCACGAAAAAAAGGAAACATGAGTTTCATTCAGGGGGATCCATAGTTCAGAAGGGGGGGACACAAAGAAGGGGAAAAAGTTAAACAATGCAGAGAAAAAAAAAAACGCGAAAATATAGGCCGCTTCTAGGCCTCGGAAAAAATAGGGACCATTGGAGGGGCCCCCACTTTGGCTGGGCTCAAAAGAAAGGAAAAAAAAGGGAGGTAAATTTATTTATTTTTAAACCCGGTCTGACACTATTTGGGTAGGCTAACTCGGGGGAAGATAAATTCATAAATTTTTTAAAAAACCTTTAATTTTTAATCGGAAAGGGGAAGTTGAGGAAATTTGAGGGAATATAAAATGGCCACCAATATGGCGTTGCGGTTCCTTCTTTTAAAATCTATTTTCTTACATTTTCATTTAACTTTTGGGACAGGGGGGGGGGACGGATGAAGCTCTGCAGCAACGGGCGGGGAACAACCCCACTTCAAAATGTATTGCAGGAAACCAGGGGGGACAAACAAAAAGGGTTTTTACTGGGGGGACCACTGTAAAAACTTTCTAGTTGATCTTCCGGAGGTTTCAGGAAAACAGGCAGGTCTGCTAGGAACGCCCATGGGTGGTTTTTCAGTGCCTTGTGCTGAGATAGTTTTTGGGGGTTCTGGGGGCCTGGCTTTGGCATTAGAAGTGGCGGGATGTTGATTAAAGGTTTATTTCACTTACGGAAATTACTTAGAATAATGGAATTTTGGGCAATTATTTCAAAATTCGCAAAAAACCTTTGCTTTGATAACATTTAGGGGGTTTTTTTCGTTCAGAAAAAATTTCTAATTTGCTTTTCAAAATAAACCTTTTTTCTTAGCTTCAAATTTTTAAAAAAGGGAATTTTCGCCCGCGGGTTTTACACCCCCCACGGCTTCGATCAAATTTTTCCCTGCTTAAATAAAATAAACCGTTAATATTTGCAAACGATAAAGTTAATTTTTTCGTTTAAATTTAAATTAATAAAAAAAGAATTTTTGGGCCCCGCGGTGAAAAACCAAACGCAGGGATCCAATTTTCCCTTACGATTGTATTTTTGTACCATTAATTCTTTTGGGAGTGAAAAGTGTGGGACTGGAAAAAAAAGTGTCATTTTTTTTTAAATAACTATGTTTTTTTTATAAAATGGGAGTGTTGATTCGTGCATGGTATAAATTGACGATTTATTTGACCAATTTGGCAGCGCCGGGCCCCTTTTTCAAAAAAAAATATTAAATCCAGAAAAAATTGGGGGGAAAAATAAAATTTTTTTGGCGGAAGGAGGGAAATTTTCCACTTTTAATTATTAAAACCCCCATGGCTTAGGGGGTCGAAAACGCAGGCTAAAACAGGGGGGGACGCTTTCCTACAATAAATTAATTTATAAGGGGAGTGGGTTCTATTTTTTGAGGGGGGCAGGGGGACTTTTTGTTTCATCATTCGGCAGGTTCCTTGGGGGGCCCAAACCTCATTATCCAAACCCCCGATTATTATTTTCCCTGGGTTTTTTTTTTGGGCCTTTCGGGCGGGTGTAGGGAAAAAAAATTAGATATTGGGATTAATTTTTTTTGTTTTAAAAAAAAAGTTGGCAATTATTTTTCATTCGTAATTTGTTCATTGGGCGGGGTTTGGCAGGAATTGCATGTATTTAGGAATTTTTAAGTGGGGGCCCCGGGCGCACAAATTTTTGGGCTAATTTTAATTTTGAAAGGGGGCCTCGTTTGACAATTTGAAATTTTCGGGTTTTTGGGGATTACTGCCAATTTTAAAACTAACACATGCCGAGCGTTCGCGCCGCCGGGGCATTAAAAACAGGGGGAGGGCTTTTCCTTATAACTCTTTTAATTATTGGGGGAGTGGTTTCTTTTATGCGGGGGGAGCAGGACTTTTTTGGTCGTCCCCCCGGCAGGGTCCCATTGGGGGGTTTAGCTCATATTATCCAAAAACCCGATTACTTATTTTTCCCTACGATCTTTTTTTTGCCTTCGACCAAGGGCAGGGGAAAAAAAATTTTTTATTAAAAGGCCCAAAAAGTCGTAAAAAATTTAACCTATTCAGGGAAAAACATTCGTCCGAGGGCCGGGGGGGGGGGCCCGGGGGAGGATTTGATAGAAATACGTCAGTAAAATTAAAAGGAAGGTCATTCAAAAGAAAAAACTTTGGAAGGTTTGTTTTATTTTTCTGCTGTACTAAAAAATTATAAAAAAAAAAAATGGAAATATTCAGGCGTAATTAAAAAAAAACCCTATTTTTTTTGTGTTTTCTTGGGTTTTTTGCTACTTGGCTTGTTGGTTTCCTTAGGGTTGTTTACTTGTTGTAAAATCAAAAAAGATTTTTGGGGAAAAAAAATGCATCTTGGAGAGCCCGCAATCCTTAGAAATGTATTTTGGTCGGGGATGTTTAATTTTTTTAAATCTTTTTTTTTCCACCAGGGACGGTTTTTATTGCTGAAGAATAAGGGGACAAAAAAAGGTTTTTGTTGGATTTCAAATGGAAAGCTGGAACATTTGGGGGGGAGTAGGGGAAAGAAGGCTTAGGGCCCAAAACTGGGAGCATTTTTTCCTGATAACGGTTAAATTTTTTATATTTTTCCCTTTAAAATTAAAACCATCAATTCGATAGTTTTTTATGTTATGGGTAAATTTTATTTTTTTACGTAAAAAAAATATGGTTAAGCAAAGGTCACTAAAAAGTTTTAAAAAAAACGGAACGTTTTTATTTTTCCAGTTTTCGGATTACAGCAGCGTATTATCTGGGAAAATCCCAATACAAATCCTCGCAATAATTTTGGTAGAAATAAGGTTCGTTATTTTTATTATTTCCCTTTTTTTTTTATGGTCCTTGGAATTTCTTTCTTTTCAGGACAGATTGAGTTGGAATTTTTTGAATATAATTAGCAAACCCAGTTTTAAAATTTATTAATTTTTAATTCCGTAATGAAAAAATATGGGGACCCTTTACCAGGCGAGGGAAATGGGGGACGGATTTACCTTGTTTTGGCCGCCGGGGGGGGGACCCCCCAGAAAGGTTTTTTACCCGCATTCCTACAAAACCCCCCCTTTGCTGGCCTTCCCCTCTAAAACCCCCAGGTCCTCAAAGGGGGGGGGGGGACAATACTTGCGGTTGAAAAGTTGGGCCATTTCCCCCCTTTCTACTTTTCCACCCAAACCCCCCCCCAAACCCCCCCAAATTTGGGATAACCCAATACCTAAAAAAGTTGAGGTGTACTTGGTTCCAATTTACCCTACCAAGTTGGGATGTGGATACTTTGGTTCCAATTACCTACAAGGGTTGGAGGGATAACTTGGTTTCCAATTACCTTCAAGTTGAGTTTTACTTGGTTCCATTACCTTTACAAGTTGAGATACCTTGGTTCCAAATCCCCTTACCAAGTTGGAGGATTTATTTGGGGTTTTTCCAATAACCACAAGTTTGAGTTTTACCTTGGTTTCCCAATACCTTCAATTTGGGGAGATTACTTTGGTTTTCCAATTACCTAACAAAGTTGGATTTCCCTTGGTTTCCTTTCCCTTTAAAAGGTTGGGTTTAACTTGGTTTTACATACCAAATTTACGATTGGGCGTCGTTTTGAAAAAAAAAATTCATTTTTGGGAAGGGGGACAAAGCTGTGGCCTGAATATCCACCGAGGGGGAAAAATGGTGGGACTATTCTGATTTTTTTACAAGGGTCCGTAGGTGTAAATGGCTTTTGGAGTTTTTGGGACTGAATATTTTTTTTGGGGGAACTATATGCTAATTGGGGGGGCCCTGGGTTTTCGGAACTTAAAAATGTTGACTGTTGGAAATGAAATATGCTAAACATGTTTTTCAGCAAAAAAATTAAAAATCACTTGCATTCGAGGCCACCAACGATTTTTTGGCGGGGGGGCTAAATTTAAAAAATTTTCTTTGCTGTGCAAATTTTTTAGGATTTTTATTGCCCCCATTTCTATACAAGCAAAAATTTATTTGTTGTTAGGGATTGGTCTTTTGTTTTTAATTTCAAAAAATTATTTTGAATTAAAATTTGAAGTTTCCCAAATATTCATTTTTTTCTGGCGTTTTTAATTGGTCTTAAATAATTTACGGTTTAATTATAATGGGAAGGGTTGGTTCGTTTTTTCCCCAGGCCCATCCGGGAGTTTCCAAAAAAACCCCCAAAATTTTTTTGCTTGTTTCCAAACGGGGTTTTAGGCCATTTCTAAAAGCTTAAATTAGGGTTAATCAATACTTTTTAAAAAAAAAACCAAAAAACATTATTGGGGCCTTTGTCTTGGTGAAACACTGGGTGACTGGGGGTGGGACAAGGAACAGGCAATAGAAAACCCACGTTTCAGGCTCCTTGCTAACCCACCCTTTATTTAGGTGACCAAAAGCTTTTTGTGGGACAGGAATATTTTTAGTGGGACAGCTAAGATTCACCCTTCATAAAATTATTGAATTTTTGCACTTTGCAGGGTGGGTGGGTAAAAGGGAGGGAAAAACAACGTTTCAAAAAACCGAAAGGAATTTTTTTTACAAAAACGGTCATTAATTAAAAAAATTGGTTCTTAAATTGGCTTCTTCTTATATTAAACGGAAATTCATTTGGCAAAGCGTTTTCTCATTTTTAAAGTGTGAGAATTTAAATTTTTTTGGGGACCAAGGGGGTTCTTTTCACATAAAAAAAACTTTATGCCATTTTAGTTCTTCGGTTATAGGCATTATAGGGTAAAAAATTTGGGGGAAAAATTATTGGGCCCTTGGGATTTAAGGTTTTTTTTAAATGGTCATTCTGGGGAAAAAAGCATGGAAGCCAAAAAACTGTGGGGAGGTTTGGGTTCCCAATTGAATTACCTTTTTTTCTTCCCGTTCCATGTTTGTATTGGTGAAATTCTGGCCCAAATTGGGTTTTTTTACTACTGGCTTAAATTGCAAAATTTTAATAAGGGGGACAGGAGGTACAACGGGTTTTAACAGGGTTCAGGAAACCTTCTTGTCCCTTCTGCTCGCTTCATTTTCTCAATGGGGGGGATGTCCTCTTTCGGAGTTTTACGTTAATCTAATGGTATTTTATTTGCTTACCAGTACCAGCTTAACGGGAACCAGGGGGCAATTGTTCCCGCCCACATTTTTCATTCCTTTAATTTCAACCAGAGGTTCTTTGTAAACGTTTTGTTTAAGATTGGTAAAAATTCCGGGGCAAGGTTTTCATTTCAAAAAAACAAATGGGGAATGTTATTCTCAATT
>NW_026972055.1:0-6364 GCF_026151205.1 Bolinopsis microptera | reverse complement strand
AAATTTTTTTTTAATCGGGATACAGTTCATATCACAATTTCACCCCAAAATAGGTGGAAAATATTAACCCCCAATAGGTTTTTGACAATTTTTACACCCCAATGGTTGAAAAATTTATTACCCCCCCCAAGGGGGGCTAAAAATATTCCCACCCCCAAATGGTTTTGAAAAATTTTCCCCCCCAATAGGCTGACTTTTTTACCCCCCCAATAGGCTGCCCAGTATTACCCCCCCTTTTGGGGGGGGACGTTTACACCCAATAGGTTGGAAAATTTTTTTACACCCCAAAGGCGGTCTTTTAATTTCCCCCCAAATTAGGTTTGCCCATTTTTCACCCCAATAGGGGGGGACAAATTTTTTTAACCCCCCAAAAAGGGGGGGGAAATTTACCCCCAATGGGGGGACAAATTTACCCCCCAAATGGTTTTGGAAAAATATTAACCCCAATGGGGTTTGGAAATATTCCCCACCCCAAAATTAGGTTGACAAAAATTTTTCACCCCCAATTTGGGACAATATTTACCCCATTAGGTTGACAATATTACACCCCATTAGGTTGAACAATATTAACCCCAATAGGTTGACAATTATTTACTTTATTAATTATTAACCAATATTGTTTTAATCAAGACTCAGTTCATTAAAAAACGTCCACACCCCCAATAGGTTGGGGGACAAATTTAACCCCCAATAGGTTGACAATTATTTACTCCCCCAATAGGTTGACCAATTTATTACACCCCAATAGGTTGACAATATTTACACCCAATAGGGTTGGACCATTTCCCACCCCCAATAGGTTGACAAATTTCCCACCCCCAATAGGTTGACAATATTACCCCCCAAATTTAGGTTGACCAATATTACACCCCAAATTAGGTTGACAATTATTACACCCCAATAGGTTGGACAATATTACACCCCAATTAGGGTTGACCATTTTTACACCCCAATGGTTTTAACAAATTTACCCCCCAATAGGTTGGAAAATATACACCCCAATAGGGTGAAATATTTACACCCCAATAGGTTGGGACAATATAAAAACCCCAATAGGTTGCCCAATATTACCCCCCAAATTTAGTTTGACAATTTTTACCACCCCAATAGGTTGACAATTTTACACCCATTGGTTGCCCATATTTCCCTTTTAATTTAATTTAAACCAATTATTTGTTTTAATCAGACTACTTATTTAAACAACGTCAAAACCCAAAAAGGTTGGACTTTATTACACCCCCAAAGGTTGGGGAAATATTTAACCCCAAATGGGGGTTGACCCAATTTTTTACCCCCCAATAGGTTGACAATTTTTAACCCCCAAAATAGGTTGAAAATTTTTTTACATTCAAAGGGGAAAATATTACCCCCCAATGGGTTTTGAAAATTTTTTAACCCCAATGGGTTTGAAAAATTTTACCCCCAAAAGGTTGCAATTTTTTTACCCCCAATAGGTTTGGGAAAATATTACAGCGAGCTTTGTTTGTCCATGTAGAGCGGTCATAAGCCCTCGCCCACTCTCGCCCTCCTTTTTCGCACCGTTTTTCTTTACTATCCCCTACATTTTTTCCACATTGAAAAAAGCTTTTTAAAAAGTACAGGTTCTCTTCTCGGGTTTTTCTTAAAAACTACCCCGGTTTAAAGGATTATTAATTTAATTAGTTAAGGATTATTTTTTTTTTAAAATTATTGATTTTTTAAAAAAAAGGGCCCGTGATTAGGGGATCTATTTTCGTTTGCTGGTTTGTGAAATTAAAATTTTTTTTTTTTTGGGTTTTTTTGTCAATGTTTTTTCCTGCAAAAAATTTTAAAATTTTGGCTTTTTTCTCAGGCAAACGGGGAAAAATTTTCTGAGTGATTCCCTCCAAAAGTTTGGGTTTTTAGAAGGGACAGCTAATCATGTTCCGAGGTTTAAAGGGGGGAAAAACGACCTGTTTAAAAAAAGGGCCCATTTTAGGGGGACTTTATTCCTAATTTTAAAAACATTTTAAAAATTAAAATTTTTTTAAGTTTTTTGCGATTTTGAAAAAACTTTTCATTTTTATAAATTTTAATTACCGAGGTTATTTTAGCATGAAGGAATCCGGTCGTCCGTTTTGTGGCCCCAAACCTAAGGGGGCCCCCGGGGGACATGGGGGGAAAAACTACCTATATCTAGCGGCTGCCCATTTTAGGTCAAAAAATTTTCTACTGATGGATCACATCACAAAATTATGTATGTCACTAATTTTTTATTGTTTTCTTTATTTTTTTTAATTTTTTTTTAACAAACGTTACAAAAAAGTTTTCCTGTTATGAATCGGGTTTTTTGGCGGTTATTTTTTAACCCGTTAAAAAATATTTTTCCTACGTTTACATGATTCTCAATAAAACTGGGGAGATTTGTATTTTTTTGCTTTTTGTTGAAAAAATTTTAAATTTTTAATTTTTTGACCTTTTTTATGACGACCGGAAATTTTTTCGGGCTATATAAATACAAAAAATGGAATTGTTTAAAAATTTTGGAAGTCCCCCCCCCCTGGGGAAGGGGAAAATTTTTAATTAGTTAAAAATGATATTTGAGGTAGTAGGGAGGGAGGGAGGAAGTAGCGAAAACCCAGGTAGATTGGGTTTTGGGGGGTTTTAAGTGGAGCCGCTAGATGGGGGGGGCTCGGCAGCGGTTCTGGATCTTTAAAATGTCTGGTGCCCCCAGAAAAACGAGGTTATTTTTTTTTTCATTAAATTTTGGTTTGGGGGGCTTTTTTTTTACTCTTGAATATTGACAAACGACAAAAAAAAAAGGCCCTTCTTTCAAAAAAGCCCCTTGAAAAATATCGGAACCAAATTTACTTTCAATAAGGAGGAAAAAAAAACATTAAAACATTTCAGGAAAGCCGCCCGATAGGTTTACAAAGTATTCCAATCACTCGGGCAAAAAACAGTGTAAACATTTGACTACCGGGGTTGGGGGGGGGATCTGGGGGGGGGGTTGTCGTGTTTTTCGGGGAAGTTTACAGTAAAAAAGCGGGGGACTGGGGGCGATTTTGGGGAGGGGGGCTTGTTCTCTATTCCCGGCTTAAAAGTCGTGGTTTGGGGGGCCCACTCTCTTGGCAGGGGGCATTTCCACAAAAGTTTCGTGCCCGGTATACATCTGATAATGGAATCCTTCAAAAAAATTTTGGGTTTAAAAAACTGGAAATCTGGTTTATAAGCTTTTGAGGAAGAGCTAAAAAACCCCCCCGCGCTAAAAATGGAATACTTTAAAAATTCCCGGGGTTTTTGAACCCCCCCAAAATCTTTTGGAGGGATTTTCCCCGTCCGCCCCTTTCCCTCAACTCCAACTACCGTCTTTTTTTGGTACTGCAGTGGGGACGTTTAAGCCCCCATTCCTCACCAGATTTCAGTGTGTTGGAAAAACGTGCTCGGGGAATGGCAAACTTGAGGGGGCATTTTTTTCATTTGCTGCTTTGGGGAGATAGGTTTGTGCATCAAAAGAAAAAGGGGGGGCTATACGGTGCTCATCAGTTCATTCAAAAAAAAATTTTAAACATAACTTTTTGAGGGATACAGAGGGGAAAAGTTTTGTGTGTTTATTAATTTGGATTGTTAAACAGAAAATGTTTTTGATGCTATGATTCCTTTTATTTTAAAAAAATTAAAATTTTGCCAAAAAATGACCCGTATAAAAAAATGGTGTTTTTTTAGTCGAATTTTCTACCGATGTAAATTTAATTTTAATGCGTAGATGACGAATTTTTTGTTAGAAATTTGCCACAAAAATTAATAAGGTATTTTTTCATTACTTAAACATTTTTAAAGTTTACAGCTCAAAAAAACTTTTTGCTGAAAATTTTAAAAAAAAAAAAAGAACCAAATTTGGGGGGGGACCCTTTCTTTATTTTTTCGTAATTACTACCCCTGTTTTAAAAAATTTATACTTTATTTCAAAAAAAAAAAAAAACATTTGTTTGTTCGAAAAAGTGTATCCGTTTTGGGGTCCTTCTTTTTAAACAAGAGAATTTTCAGTTGAAAAACTTGCTTTTCTTAAATTTTTCAAAAAAAAGGGGAATTAGGGGCCCCGACTAAAACGCTGGAATTGAAAAAAAGGTTTTCCCCCTTCGTTGGTGGGGGGGAAGGGGGGGGGGGGTTCCATTCATTTGGGGGGGGTTTTCTATTTCTTTAAAGGGGGGGGGGGGGGGTTCCATTAGTTCGGGGGGGGGGGGGGGGGTTACGGGAGTCCCCTTTATTTTAAGCCCCCTTTTTTTACTTAACCCCCTTCCATGAAGGACAAGTAAAAAATTTGGGTTTTAATTTTATATTATTTATATTATAAAAAAATTGGACCAAAACCTAAAAAATCATGGGTAGGGGGGGGCCCCGGCCAGTGTCTCTGATTTTTTCCAAAAAAAAGGAAAAATGATTTTTAATTTGAAAAAAAGGGTTTTGCAAAGCAAATTGATCCGAAAATAAAAAATCGGTAGTCGGTTTTTCTCTTTTCAATAGTAAAAGCTTTATTCCAATTCGTTACCCCGTGAATGAAGGGGGGAAAAAGCGAAAACTATTTGCAAGTCAAAAAACAAAAAACTCGAAATTAAAGGGGGATATTTGTATGTTGTATAAGGTAAGAAAAGAAAAAGAGAAAGAGAAAGGAAAGGGAAAGAAAAAAGGGGGAAAAGGGAAAATGAGAAAAAAAAAAAAAAAAGAGAAAGAGGGGAAAGGGGGAAAAGGGGGGGGGAAAAAAAGGGAAAAAAGAGAAAGAAAAGAGAAAGAGAAAAAAGGGGGAAATTAAAAAGGGAAAAAAAAAAAAAAAAAATAAACCCCAAAATTAAAAAAAAAAAAAAAAAGAAAAAGGGGAAAGGAAGGAAAAGGGGGGAAAAAAAGGAAAAGAAAAAGAAAAAGAAAGGAAAAAAAAAAAGAAAGAGAAAAGGGAAGAAGAAAAAAAAAAGGGGGAAAAGAAAAGGGGGAAAGGGAGGGGAAAGGAAAAGAGGAAAAAAGAAAAAGGGGAAAAGAGAAAAGAAAAGAAAGAGAAAAAAATAGGGTTTTGTTTTACACCGAAATACTCCAAAATGCGAAAATCTAGAGTTATTTTACAGTAAAAATTTTAATTAATACCAAAGCTTGTTTTAAAATCTAGCACTTAAAAAATTCCGCTTAAACAATTTTAAAAACAAAAAAAACCCCGGGGGCTTTTTGCGCAGGGTTTATTTTTTCAATTTTTTTTTCCCCGCGAGGGGCCCGGGAAAAAAAAATTTATTTAAATTTTTCGAGTGCGAAGCCAAAGGGGGGGGGATTTTATTTTGAAAATAACCCCGGACGGGGCTTTTAGCCCCCGAGGGGGTCTTTTAAATATAATTAAGGTTTGCCGGGTTAGGGTTTTTTTAAAACCCCCGGGGTTGTTGTTTTGGGGGAAACCAAAAAAAATTTTGTTTTTTACTCAAAAATTCTACCATTGAGACCCGTTTGGAAAAATTGAAAGGGGGAAAAATTTGGGGGGCTAAAAAAATTGAAAAAAAAAAAAACTAAGGTACTTGACTTTTAAAAATTGGGGGCCGTTATTTAAAAACATTTTTTCCTCAGTCAAAAAATTAACGTTGAATTTTGGTTTAAAATTTTGGGGCATAAGGGGGGGGTCAGTTAAGGGCCTGGCAAGCGAAAAAAAAGGGGTTTGGTAGCTAATAATGAATCGGTTTCTGAAGTTCATAAAAAGTAGAGGGATTTTATATTGGCTTTTTTTTTCAAACACGAAAAAAAATTAAACGGGGGACAAAATCAAATGTAACCGGGGGGACAAGTTTTTAAAACGGGTCCTTTTAATGTAAGGGTTTAAGTAATTAAGCGTGTGCTGGAGTTTTTCAGCCCCGCCAATTTTGCCCCTTACGTAGTAAAGTGTATTTATAGTTTTACTTTAAAACCCCATAGGTCCCGTGCCTTTTTTACCTTTTGGGGCGTGGTTTAAAAGGTTAGTCACGTGATAACGTCATTCAAAAACACTGGCAGTGCGCAGTTTGAAATTCTCTGGAAATTTTTCCAAAACAAAAAAATCTTGTGAGCCAAATTAGCGGGGGGGGGTTTGGGTTTTTGTTGCCAAGGGGGAAAAAAAAACTAACAGCGGGGGCGGGGAAATTTTTCAAAAATCTTTTTCGGGGGGGGGGGGATTTTCATAATTTTATTTACCCCGGGGGGGGTTTTTTTAATGTAGTAATTGAAATTTGTATTAAAAATAGGGGGGTAGGGGATTTCGGCTTGAAACTTTACTTAAACTTATCCCCTTTTTTGGGGCATCAAGGGGACTTATTTTAAATTGGGGAAAAACAACAAATTTACAAAAAAAATTTAGTTAAGTTTTAAGTGTTTTTTTCAAGGGAAAAAAGGCCCCCCCCCCCCC
>NW_026972054.1:0-6526 GCF_026151205.1 Bolinopsis microptera | reverse complement strand
AATTGTACGCAACATCAGGTGTGGTTGCTCCTAAGAAGAGAAATTTCTTCATTAATCAAGACCCGTGATCTTATTGATTATTAAAATTCTTGTCATATTTGGAAGGGAGCTTTCTGGCTTTCGACAGAAGTAGTTTACGTACGTTGAAAAAATGAAGCAGTGCAAACAATGGTATAAAGATTCGTACCAATTATCAGTTTCCATCTTCCATGTTGTCCCCTTCAACTAATTAGTGGCTCTGTCGAGAGTTTTGACTTTTGAGTGCTACTTTCAAAATATCACAATGTTACCAACTAAAGCTAAATTTTATTTTAAAATTTTTGGCAGTACAATATATACAGTAGACGTAAATTTGCATCATACTAATACTGAATGACTTATATAATATTATAATTGAATATAATATGATAGATGTAGAACATAGCTACACACATTAGCCACCAGACAGCTAGTATAGTGCCCCTACAGTTAGTATAGTGCCCCTAGTATAGTGCCCCTACAGCTAGTATAGTGCCCCTAGTATAGTGCCCCTACAGTTAGTATAGTGCCCCTAGTATAGTGCCCCTACAGCTAGTATAGTGCCCCTAGTATAGTGCTCCTACAGCTAGTATAGTGCCCCTAGTATAGTGCCCCTAGTATAGTGCCCCTAGTATAGTGCCCCTACAGCTAGTATAGTGCCTCAGCACCGAGTGGCTTAGGGTTACTGGAAAGGAGATAAGCACCTCAGGCCATCCCAACTTGCGGGAGAGACCTGCCCTTGAGATTTGTTGAGCCACCAGAAATAGCAATTCAGTTCTTGGGATTTTTGTACAACTATTTATTATCGATGATAAATCAATTAAATTTATTCCTCATCATAATGCACAGTTTATCCGGCTGGACCCTGTGTCAGTTCACAGGTCTAACACTAATACACGTAGGATCGTTAGACACTAAATGAGGGATTGCAAGTGCAACGGCTCTTTTATTGATCAATATTAAAATAACGAAGAGCAGAGAAATATAATTTGAGTTACACTTTAACGATGAAATTTACTGGGCCGCGCTCAGCCTGTCATTCCGCCGAATCTCTATAAGTATTTATGAACATGATAGCCTGAGGTCCCCAGGTAACGATGAAATGAGTAAAGAAGCCTCAGCCTGCATATTATTAAACAGATAAGGCCATTAGCTGCGAGTGCGCTTGTATGCACAGTGTGCATGCAAGCGCACTCGCAGCTAAACTCGAAATATTTGACAGTCTCGTGACAGCATGACAGTGCACAAGTATATGGTAAACTTGTTGAATTGTGAATGTATCTAAATCTTTTTCAAACAATACATAATTAATAATTATACATAATTGAATGCTTCTAAATAAACCCAGATATAAAAGGAGAAAACCACTATAGCCCAAATATCCAGTAGCCCTGTATATCGAAACCCAAATTATGTATTGAAAAAGGGGTAACCAAAATACGGTATTGTGCAGTAAGAAATACCACACCCGCAATAACATTGTCATTGGGCCCTATACTAGCAAAAAACAAATTAATCAATTTGTTGCTTCGCTTCGGAGGAAGTTTAATGTTTATGAGTAAAATCATAAGCTCTCCTATCCAGGTGGATATGGTCCGTTAAGCCCATGTGCTATATGTCAAAGGTTACAAACTATAACAACCACTAAATGAAAGAAGCTCAAATGACCGACCAAGAAAATATGATATAAATAACCTTATTACACATTATACAAACCTGATGAAAGAATATAGTTATAGTTATACTGATCTCACTGTCTGTCCTGCGTGATGCTGGATCGAGAATAGATTATTGTTTACACAATTAATTTAAAGATATTCGTAAGATGATTAATCAGTTCACGCTCACTATCACGTGACTAACTTTAACGCGTTCTGTTGGTGGCTATTATGGCTGATCAAAACTCTAACCAGAACCTGGCCCTGTAGCTCTGTAGTCTCACTCTCAATCATTAGCTACAGCATCTACTCTGCCAGTATCCCAACCCTGAGGAGAAATTTGACCTACTTCCTTATACGGGCTTGTCAAGGGATCAAAACAGCTCAGCTCAGTTGGATACCCATAAATCTTCAGGAAAGCGTGTTAACCCGGTGTCGGCCGCTCCCATCAAATTGCTCTCCCAAATTTGTTAATTAAAATCTTGTAAAAAAACTGAAGACCCCTGCTTGAGGTTATGACAATTGCCTACATCGATGTATTTTGAACGCTGATTCCAAATCACCCCCATGACGTAAAATTAAAATTCTTCCCTTACAAGTTTCAAAAATTGTGAGTTTGAATATAATACTTCAACTTGTAGGTTTATATTAACAGGTGATACTCGTAAAATATTTGTTCCAAATATTACTTAGGCATGTTTTGTATCACGTGGTGACCCCCACGGTCGCTTCACTATAGTGTCTTCGACGATACTTCGTGCGCGGCGGGTCATACAACGCGAACGTATGACAAGGCATGTTAGGATACCCTTGTCATACGTTATTGGGCCGCGCTCAGCAGTCAGCCTGTCATTCCGCCTAAATTGAAATCTCTATGTTTATGAACATGATAGCCTGAGGTCCCCAGGTAAGTGATACGTTGACATACGTTGCATGCCACTTTTCGCGCGCGGCGCGCGAAAATAATAATAATATCTCTGATATTTGGATACGAAAAAAAAAAAAGTAAACGTTTGTTTATTTGGGTCCCCCCGCCACGATTTTGGGCGCGGCCTAAAACCCGAAAATCTTTTGAAATTTCTACGTGAAAAAAAAACCGGGGGGGGGTAAAAAGAACTTTGGAATAAGGGGATAAAAGGGGATACCCTATCGGCCCTAAGGGGAAGAAAAAGGGTTTTTTTACCCTTTGTAGGGCGATGCAAACTCTTAGCCCCCTTATATAAAATTGGGGCATCAAAATAAAAAATTTTAAATAATAATGTTTTCCCTCTCTTCGTTAGCAGGGTTTAAATTTTTTTAAATCGCGGATCAAAAGCACCCCGGGGACCACCCCCCTATCTGAAAAAAGGTTTTGAAAAACGTGGAATCAAGGTCTATCCTCCCGAAAAGTTTTTTACTAATTTTCCCGTTTTTCCCCCCCAAAAAAAAATTTTTTCCCGCTCCTACAAAAAATCCGCTCCCCCCCCAAAAAAAAAAAAAAAATTTCTTGGAAAAAAAGGCCCCCCCTTAAAGCATTTTTAAAGGCCATGAAAAAGTAAAATCTAAAAAAACGGGTTTTTTTTTTTTGGCCCTGATTCCAAAAATCACCCCCCCCATGCCCCGGGGTTTGAAAAAATGCTTCCCTGGGAAAAATTTTTAAAATAAAAAACAAAAAACCTTTTTTTTTGGTCCCCCTTTTGACAGGCCCCCAAATTTTTAAAAAAAAGGGAAAATTTTCGATTATTTTTGGGGGTTTTGGGGTTGGGTTTTTTTTTTTGGGGGGTTAAGATTAAGGGGATCTTCGGGGTTTTAAATGGCCTTTGGGGGTTGGGTTTTTGGGGTTTTTGGGGGGGTTTTTGTAAAACCTTTTTGTACGGCTGAAAAAAACCAAAAAAAAAAAAAACCAAAGTCCACGGGGGAAAATTTTTGGGGCGAGCGAATTTAGTAAACCCCCAAAAAATTTTTACGTGATTTTTGGGGTTGTTGGAAAATTTTTATGGTTTTTAAGGGGCCGTTTAAAAAAAAAAAGGGTTTTTTTTAAATTTTTACAAAAAAACCCCTAAACCCCCCAAACACAAAAACCCCAAACCAAAACCTCAAAAAGCTATTTTTTTAAACCCCGGAAATCCTTAAAACCAAACATCCCCATTCCCAAAAAACCCCCTAAAACCCTAACCCGGGCCGAAGCCCCAAATTTAAAAAAAAAAAATCGAATCCAAGCTTTTTACTTTTTTAAAATCACGGTCGTGACCCCCACGGTCTTTTTCAAAAACTTCCCCCCCCTGTAGAGTTTCAAAACAAATTCCCCATTTTAGTGAATTTAAAAAAAGGGGTTTTATCCTTGAAAATCACGGGGGGTTACCCCCCCAGGGGTTCGTTTTTCCCACAATCGGTAAATTCCCACTAATCGCCCCCAAAAAAGGGGGGGAGCCGCGCAAATTCGTGCCCCCCGGGGGGGGGCCCCAAAAACCCCGTAGGGGCCCCAATTTAAAAAATCCAATATCAAATTTTCCAAAAAAAACTTTTCGAAAGCATTCCCAGTTTTTTTTTTTAAAAAAAATTTTTTGATCGAATTTTTGCGCCAGGCAAAAAAAATTGAATCATAAAAATAGGGGGGGTCCAAAAATTTAAAAAAAATAAACTTGCCTGGGTTTTTTTTCAAATTTTTTTTAAACCATTGTTTTTTTTGATTGGGGGGGCTGGGGGAAAATTTTTCACAGCCCCCCAAATTTTTTTTATACTTTTTTTTGGAAAAGACCCCGTGAAAGATTTTCGCCCCGGGGTTGCCAAAATTTGATGGTGCGGGGCTTTTTGGGAGAAAAAATTAGGGGGTAAAAAAAGTTTCCCGAAAATTTGACAAAAAATTCGTTGATTTTTTGTCATATTATTCTTCTTTTCCCCCCCCTTTTTCCTGAACAGGGAATTCATCTGGGAAAAAAATTTGCAAAAAAACCTTCCATCATATTAAATACCAAAACCTAATTTTTTTTTTTTGGGGAAAAGATTGGGGCCCCTTGATTAAGAGGGTCCAAAAAAAAGGACAAAAAAAGGTTTTTTTTAAAATTTTCTTTGGGAAATCCCCCCAAATTTCGGGGGGGGACCATGGGAATTTGCTCAAAAAAAAATTTTAGGTTCGAAAACCCCCCCAAAAGTGGGTTTTAGTTTAAAAAACCCCCAAAAAATTTAAACCCCAAAAATTGTTATATGGGGGAATTAAAACCCCTTTCGTTTTTAAATTAAAAATTTAACTGGCCGAAAAAAAGAGGCAAAAAAAAAATTCCAATGGTCCCAGGCGGCCCCCCCCCCCTTTTTTTTTTTTGGGGGGGCCCGAAAAACGGGGCCTATTCCTGTTTTTATAAATTGAAAAATTTTTGATGGGCCTTTTGATTTTGGGCCCCCCCTTTCAAAAATTTCCCTCCCCCCCCAAAAAAAAATTTTAAGGGGGGGGCTTTGTTTTTTTTTTGGTTTTTTTTGCAAAGCCGAAAAAAAAACGGTTTTTTAAAAAAAATAAACCCCTTTTCCCAAAAACCCTCCCCCCCAAAAACCCCAAAAAACCCCGGAAAAACCCAAACCATAACCCCTTTTAAATCACAACCCCCTAACCCAAAATGTAACACGAAGCCCAAAAACAATCGAAAAATTTCGTATTTTTAACTCCCCCCTGCCCCCCACGGGGGACCAAAAAGGGGTTTTTTTTTTGCCCAAAACCTCCTCCGGGGGAAAACCCTTTTAAAAAACCCCTTAACCCCCAGGGCGTAAAGGGGGGGGGGGGGGGAAATTTTTCGGAACCCGCGCCCCCCCAAAAATAACGATTCCGGGAATCACATTTTTTCAGGGCCCAAAGGGCCTTTTTCCCCCACAAGAATTTCCCCTTAAAAATTTTGGGGGGGCGAAAGGGATATGTAGGCGTTTTTTTTGATTTTTAGTTTTTTTAAATATAAAAAAAAAAAAGTGGTCCTTTTTTCCCCGCAAGGTCCTTTAATTTTGGCGATTAATTTTTTAAATTTACAATATTTGGAAGCTTTGGGGCTTTACCGGGGGGAACCTCACCCTATTTAATTATATCAAAACATTTTTCATAAAGGGGAAAGTTTTTTTCCAATAGCGATTAGGCGGAATGGAACGACCAAAAAAAAGGGGGGGGGGGGGAAAAGGGCCCCCCCCCCCCCCCCCCCCCCCCCAGTAAAAACTTTTTGAACTGAAAAACAATTTTTACAAAAAAAATTCCCCATTCCCCTTTTTCATTTGGGGTTTAAAAGCCCCGGGTGGGGACGTTTTTCCCCCCCCGCCCGTGGATTCGTAAGAACTTTTCCATTTTTTTTAAAAATAGGACAAATTTTTTATACTTTAAAAATTTTCCTTTTTTAATTTTTATACAAAACCCCAGGGGGACACAGAGAGCTGGGATAATTGCCAATTTTTTCCCCCCGAGGGAAGCCGAAGGTATTTATTAATCCCCGCACATGCCCCCAAAACTTCACCTAACCATTTTTGCTTTCGCGTTTTGCCCCCAAAACCAGACCCCCCCCCCCCTTTCGGTTTTGCAAGAAAAGGCCCCCCGGCCCCCCCCCCCCCTACTTTGTGAAACAAGCCGCCCCACGCAGAAAACGCCCCCGGTAGGCCAATCCCCAAATTAACTTTTTCGCGCCCCTGCGGGGCCGCCCCCCCCCGGGGAAAAATTTTAAGCCGGGGCCCCTTTTCTGGGTTTTTTGAGCCAAAAAAAAAAACAGCCCCTGCGAATTTCACCCAGACTGGGCCCTCGGGGGAAGTTTTAAAAAAAAAAACAAATAACATTTGGGGGGGCCCAAAACAAAAATTAATATTTTACCACATGAATTTATCATCCCCGCACGTATCAAAATTAACACAAT
>NW_026972053.1:0-6587 GCF_026151205.1 Bolinopsis microptera | reverse complement strand
GGAGGCCTGGGGACTAGGGGGATTTAAATTCAAAAAAAAAAGTGACCACGAGAACCTGCCGGGGGGGGGACAGGGCTTTCCTGGCTGCGGTCTTTCCATTTTAAATTTTTAAAAATTCCCAAATCTTGGGGGGTTTTTTCTCTTATTATGGGCGGACCGCACTCACGGGGGGGTAGGGGGGGGCCCGGGTTTTTAAGGGGGCCCCCGGCCCCCCAAAAGGTAAGGCCCAGGTTGGTTTCCCCGGGGTTTTTTTGGCAATCGTGGGTTTTTGGCGGGTTTTTTCCAAATCCCAACGGGCCTTGCCTGGTCTTTGGGGGGTGGGGGGGGTTTTTGAAAATTCGCTAAGGAGTAGGGGGGGGGGGGTTATGGGCAAGCCCCCCGGGGGGGTTTTTACCTCAAGCCGGAAATACTCGGGGGAAATTGGGGTTTTTTGGGGGGTTTTTTAAATGGGGAGCTGCCACATTGCAGGGCAAAGGGGTTTTGGGGCCCCGAAAGAAAAAGTTTTGGTTAACCCCTTCCTTTAAACCGGTAAAATGGCTAAAAAAAAAAAAATCCTTTCGGTTTTTTCCTGTAATTTGGGATGGGTTGCCCTTGTGTAAAAAATTGGGCTTTTGGAATAATTTCCGAAGAAAAATTAATTTTGTCAATTAAAAAAAAAAATCTTTTGGAAATAGGGGTTTTATATTTATAATTTGAGAGGTTTCTCCCAAACCGTTTGAAAAACTACAAGCATTTGTTGGGGGAAAAAAATTTTTTTTATGCTTTTTTTTTTAGGGGGAGCGTTAACATATGTGCGGCGGGCCTGCCCGAGGGGGGGGGGGGGGGTTTTGGGAAAAATGCTGCGGTTGAGGGGGGGACGGGGGGGGGGAGGGGGGGGTTTCTGGAGTCCTTGTGGACGTTTTATTTTGAAACCCCCTCCCTTAGGGGCGAGGGGAGGGGGGCCGCTTTTTGGGGGGACGGTTAGTTAGGGGGGGGCCTTTTAATTTTACAAAAAACTTATAGGAAAAAAAAGGGGGAAAAAAAAAAGGGGGAGTTTCGGGGGGGTTTTTTTAAAAGTATTATTATTAACTTTGTAGTATTTTTTTGTATTAAAAAAACTTTTGGGCTCGGGGTTTTTTAAAAAAAAAAAAGGGGCGGGGTTTTGTAGGGTTTTGGTTCTAAGGGGGGGAAAACTTTAGTGGGGGGAGGAGGAATTAAATCGAATGAAAAAAGGAAAATTAAAAAGGGGGAGTTAAAAAAATTATTTTTTAGGGGAATTTTAGTTTAAAAAAAAATTTCCCCGCAAAAACGTTTTTTGTGGATTTGTTTATGGGGGGGATTTTCGCCGAAAGGAAGTCTTAAAGGATTTACGCTGGGGGCTAAAAGGGGGTTGCATTTTTTTTTGGGGGGGGGGGACCAAAAATTAGGGCTTAAAAATTTAAAAAACCTTAACCCTTTTGTAAATTTTGGTTTTCCTGGGGGGGTTTTTAAAAAGAAAAAGGGGTTTTTCGAAAAACTCGAAAATTTCGGGGAGTTGATTTTGGGGGTTCCACAAAAACGGGGGGCTCTTTGAGAAAGAAAAAAATGCTCCTGAATATAAATGGGGGGGGCCCCCAAATTGAAAAAAAATAAGAAAGGGGTTTGGGACCCCGGGGCCCCCCACGGTTTCCCCACCGGGGGAAAACCCCTAAAACCCACGGGGGGGGGGTTCTTCCCAAAAAAATTCCCCCCTCTTTGGCCCAAAATTTCACTTTCATTAATGGTCAATAAAAAAGGGAATTTTAAAAACCACCTTAATTTTAAAAGGTTGGATTTTCCATTTTTTAAAAAATATTGGGGGCGGGGGACCTCATAAATGGTTGGGGAGGGTTTGGGGCATTGCATAAAAGGGGATTTTTTAAAAAAGGGAAAATTTTAAAAAGGGCGGCAAAAAATTTTAAAATTAAAGTAGGGGGCTTTAGGGGGCAAAAAAAAGACGTGTTTTTTTTTTTAGGGAGTTTTTAGGGGGGGCCCCTACGCTAATTGGGGGAAAAAATAGTATGTGTCTTGGGGATCGATTTTATTTTTTGGGGAATTTTAAAAAATTTGGGCCCCTTAATTTGGGTTCCCCTTTTGCATAACCCAATGGGCGTTTTTAAAATTTTTTGGGGGGCCCGGGTTATTACTCTAAGGAAATTTTAGGGAAATTTTTATTTTTTTCTTTTGAGCTTTTAAGTTCAAATTTTATTTTTTTTTTTAGTGGGGGGGAAAAAATATGAGGGGGGGAAAAGGGGGGACTTTTTAAATCTTGCTGAGTTATTAGGCTTTTTTTAAAAAAATTTTTGGGAGGGAAAAACGGGGCGGGTGCCAAATTGTTTAAAAAACCCCTAAATGTTTTTTTGCGCGTTTTTTGGGGTCGAAAAATTTTGGAAAAAAAAAAAAAAAAAAAAAAAAAAAAAAACCGTTGGGGGGGAAAGGGGGGGGGGACAAATTTCCCCAAAAACTTGGGGTTTTAAGTATTTTGAAGGGGTTTTATTTCCCGGGGAAAGGGAAAAAAATTTAGGGGAAAAAACCCACGAGTGGACTTTTTTTTTTGGGGGTTTTTTTTTTAAATTTTACAAAAAAAAAAAAATTTTCCCCAAAAACTTCAAGCAAAAAAAAGTAAAAATTTTTTTTAAACTTTTTTTTGGGAATTTTTTTTACCCCCCAAAAAAAAAAAAAGGGGATTTTTCAAATTTTTTTTTTTTTACTTTTTGCGGGGTTTTTTAAGCCACCTCCTGAAAATTTTTTTGGGGCCGGACATTGGGGGCCAACAGAAAAAATTAACTTTTTTCCCCAAAAAAAAATCAAAAAAAAAAAAATGGTTTTTTTTTTTTTTTTTTGGGTTTATTTTTTTTGGCCCCCAAAAATGGGGTTTTTTTTTTTTTTTGGGCTTTTTTTACCCCCAAAAAAATTTTCAGTCCAAATCTTTTTTTTAAAAACCCCACTTTTAAATCTTTTTCTTACGGGTCCCAAAAAATACGTTGTAGGGTGTATTGGGTCCCTAAGCTTTTTCGAAAGGGGGGGGAAAAATGCCCCGTAAGGCCTTTTATTTTAAAAACCCAGTTCAGTTTTGGGGATAGCCAAAAACCGGGGGTTTTTAATTTTTTCCTGCCCCCCTTTTTTAAAAATTATTGGGTATATATTTTTTAATTGGGTTCCAAAATTGAAGCTTTCAAAATTAATTTGTTTTTTAAGTAGTGTTGAGAGTATTAAAAAAAGGGTTTTAAACACTTCTAATTTTGGGGAAAAAAAACTAAAAACATCACAAAGTTTTTTTTGGGGGAAAAATTTTTTTAGGAAAAAGGGAAAAACCTTTCCAAAACTTGGGTTTTACCGGGTTTTTTTGCTCGTTTTAGTATGACTCAAATTTAAGTTGAGTCAGTGATTTTTAAGAAATTAAATTCGGCGAAATAATTACAGGGCCAGCTTAAGGGAGTTAGCCCCCCAATGCTGGATAAGTAATTACTTTAGCCCCAACCCAAAATCAAATTCTTTTCCTAATTTTCAAATTTTTCGTTTCTCGTACGTTACAGTTTTTAAAAAGATAAATTTTGATGGGCAGATTATGGGGCCAGGGGTTTTAGAAAAAGTTAAAACACTTTGTGTTCTACACCCCGGTTGTTTTACTGCTCTCGTGACCACCCCGCCCTTTGTACCCTATATCAGGGTTTTTATTATCCGGCCGGTATCGGCTAAATAAAGCACTAAAAATAAAAAAATTAATCGGGACTTTATAACTCCATAACCCTCAGAAAACCCAGGGGCGAGGGGCAGGGGGCGGGGCAGAGAGTCCGAGTTGGGGCCCCGGGAAAAAACACCTTCCCTCCCCCAATCAATTTCTGGATTTTTTGACGGACTTCGAGCGGTTTAATTAAACGTTTAACTGGGGAAATGGAGGGGTTGCCAATTCCCTTTTTTTCCTGGGACTGAAAACGAAAACGGGGGGGGGGGGACTCAATTTTGGGGGAATAGTAAGTGGGGATCGTTTGGTGGTAAGATTTATATTGTGGGGTTGGGGAATGGGGAGGGGGTTTTCCAAAACTGGTTACTTGGTTCTTTCAGGGAAAAAACATTAAATTAAATCGTTTTAACCAGTTGATTGTGTGCCCAACAATGGGATTTATTCGGTTTTCGATTGTATCGGGTTTAAACGATGTACATTTTTCGATAAACAAATCCTTTAGCAGACCATAAAATGTGGGTCGGGGTTATTATATGCCATAATCGATTTGGATTTTATGTTTTTCAAAACAAATTGGGGCCAAAAATTTTTTTTGGTTTCAATTCTAAAACCAATTTGTGAACCGGTTAAATATAAGGCCAATTAAGCAATCAACCGGCGGGTAAAAATTCGTCCTTGTTATGGATTTTGCTTTGGCAAATTGAAATTCCCAAAAACATTCATATAAAGGGGATAAAACAATTTAGGGGTTTGGGTCATAAAGCTAAAACCCTTTTCCTCTGCCAAAAAAATTTAAAAAATGCGTTAAACAAAAATTTTCAAGGAAAAAAAAATAACCGTTCAAAAACCCAAAAAAAAAAACTACCCCATTTAAAATGAAACCCAAATCGAAAAAATGTTTGGAGTTGGTATTAAAAAAAAGGGGGTCCGTGAGGGAATAGCGTGAGCACGAACTTTTTTAAGGCTGGGTTTGGGCGTTCGGGTTGTTGCCGCTTTCACGTCACCGAAACGAACTCGTTGAAACTTTGAAAAAACGGTTTCCCCCAGTCATGGGGAAGGGCTTTTTAAAAATGGGAAATTTGCCAAAGCACAAAACTGCTATTGCTCCCTTTTAAAGGGCCCTCCCTGAAGTAGTGATCAGACATTGTTAGATTTATTTTTGTTACATGGGTCATTTGTTTCAAAACAACCTAATCTAAAAGTAAATGATAAAGTGGTAAGATGTTATTATAACAGATCAGCACACTCTTTTTTTGTGAGTAGTATTAGGTTCTCTGAAGTAAATAAATAGTTAATATTGCTTACGATAGTGCTTTTTAGGTTGCCAGATTCCTCCGTTACCCCACTTGTTGGGGACTGTCACGATCGCCCACCAACATTCCTGGCATTGATTGGGAGTCATTTATTTTTCGGGCAACGGGTTGTCAATGTTCATTGTCAAGCAGATTAATTTTGTAATTTTACGCATTTATAATTCTTATATAGCTAATCCAGTGAATTTAAATGGTCACATTTCACAAAATGTTGGACATTAAGTCAGTGAATTCAATTAAAGGGACAATTATAAAACTAACCGAGTGGTTATTGAGGTTTGTATCCAGGAGTCGTTATCCCAATTTCGAGTAATAGAGCAAGGTTCCGAACAGGAAAGGGACGAAGACCATGATGTAGCATGGCGGAGCATGGCAAATTCCTTGGAGGGGGGCACTATGAACCACTTAGACCACCAGTAATTTCCTTCGAGTGTCTGGCAAATCTGAAGATTTTCTGAGACCACTCTGCTGGTTCTGCAAATCCCAGGGACGGACAAATTTTCCTCCGGCTGAGCTTCCACTCGATGTCATCATTGGCTATTGAGCTCCATGTAAAATGGCGGAGGATCGCCATAAAGTCTAGAAAAAATTTTAGCGGGCTTTTGAAAAAAACAAACCATGGTTTTGGCCATTGAACAAAACAAGTTTAAGGAGAAAAGTCTTTACTGTGAAGAAAAGCCGTTTAAACGAGAATTTTCTTATTGCCGTTAGAGAACGTAAAAGTAACAAAAACGTTTGATATTTTTCGGACTTTCAAAGTACACAGTAGCTGATGGGGCACGGATTCTTGCTACCAACATGATGATTGATACAAACTATCGCTGGCCATGTCCGCGAAGGGGACCAGTATAGTGGCAGCTTTCGAGTTACTGAGGTTCCATGGGGAAAAGGTATGAAAGTTTTTCTCTCTTATTGTTCAGTTTTACTTCAATTTACCTTCTTCTGCATTTGGGGTCTTCTTACTTCCAATAAAGCCCACGACATCAATCTTAAAGAAGTCCATTTCTTCGTTTCATCAAAATCAGGGTCAACGTTTGGTTGGCGCTTCTAAAAAAATGCCACGGGAGACTGATAGGAAAAAGAGAATAGAATTGAAAAAACACCTCGGGTGGGACGGTTGAAGTAGTAAAGTCCGGGTCTCCTCATTCCAAAAATCCTCGAATCTCATCTGATCCCAACAAATGTTCAGGGAAGAAAAAGTGAGGGTTTTTTTACGAAGTGTAAAACGTTACCAACTTTTCCCACTTGACACTTAGCTTCACAATAGAATAGGGTTTCCAACGCTCTGCCTTCTTTCGTGTCAAGGCTCATAATTCATTTCTGAGGGACCGGAGGAGGACTTCCCGTTAGGAACTTTCCACTAGGTGCAGTCTTGTTGTTCCCGTTGGGGGCAATTAGCACACACCATCTCAGAGAGCAGTTCAGAGGGAAGACTTCTGAATCCCTTTCCCTCAGAAGGACGAAATTTCGGTCACCTGGAGTTGAATTAGCGTCAAAGAGAAAGTAACATACAAGTTCAGGAAGCCCTGGCTGCGAAGGTGGCGGTGTGCATGTTTGCTTGCTGGGTAAGCAAGGGGGGGGGTTTTAAAAGG
>NW_026972052.1:0-6741 GCF_026151205.1 Bolinopsis microptera | reverse complement strand
AAACCTTGCTAGGGGGTGACGGGTTCTGCTGCTGGACTCATTTTTTTGGTTTTATCACGCAGGAAAAAACTTTCCGGGGACAGTCCATTGGTCAGGTTTGGGGGGGGGGGCCCTTTTAGCTAGGGAAACTGGGGGGGGGCCCCGTTAGCTGAAGGAAGCGGGGAAAATTCCCTTTGGGTTTAAGGGGAAGTTGGGAAATGCCCATTGGAAAGTGGAGAAGAAAAGTCCACCACTGGGGAAGAAAATTTGCCTTTTAGTGGGAGAGGGGGTTAAAGGAGTTTTTGATGGGGGGGTTAAATTTTTGGGGCGCTTGGGGGTGGGGGGGGTGGCTTTTGGCCATGTTTCAGGGTGGGTTTTTTACCATTACCAGTGAGTTGGGTGATGGTGGTGAGGGTTTTTCTGTTGTTAACAAGGGTCGCTTCGGGATTTAGCTTTCGTTTCTGAGGAAAAACATTTTTTTGTTGATAAAACATGGGAGAAAAACGGGGGGAACTTTTTTTTAGAAAAAAAGGGTTAATTTTTTTAATCCAAATGTTCAAAATTTTCAATTTTGGTTTGAGGGGGAAATTTTCGGAATCGGGGGACGGTTGGAAAAAAGTTTTTTTACAACTTACTCCCCCCCGAGAAGCTACTTTTACGTTTTAACGAAAGCAGCCTTCAAATTTTCTGGGGAAAGGTCTCTTTTAAATTTAAAAAACTTGTTATAAAATTTTTAATTTTTGGGGAAATTTCAATTTATTTCCTCTGAGTTTGGGGGGAAAAGGAAATTGGGGGCAACCGGGGAAAGGGGGGAGTGTTTTGTGGTTCCTCTTGACTTGTTGGTTTTACAGTTGCACATTTTTCGAAAGGGAAGGCGGGGGCCCCAGTTTTGGGATTTGTTCAGGGGGCTTGGTGGATAACCTTGAACAATTGAAAAAAAAGCCTTCGCTTTGGGGTAGGGGCCCTAAAGATTTAATACAATTAGCCATTTCCCCCAAGAAACGCTTTTTTTTTGGGTTTTCTTTAACACAAAAACTCGCTTTTTTGTGTGAGAAGGGGGAAGAATTTTGTTTGTTGTTTAGTACCCTTTGGTGTTTAAAACGGAAGGAAAAGCTGGGGGGTCGGGGTCTGTACGGGGGGTTTCAGACCCCTCCCCCCTCCCGAAAGGGGGGGGCCTCATTGGTCTTTCCCCTTATGGTGTTTTGCCCAAACCCCTGCATGAGCCAACCCCCTTTTTTAACCCCCAAGGGGGGGATATTTAGGAAAAAAAGGGGACTGGGGTTTATGAAAAAAAAGAGGGCTAAATTTGAAAAATTACCCCATTTTCCCGGGGGCCGTCTTTAGTATTAGAGGTTGGGTTTTTTGCCCTTTGGGGCAAAAAAAAAATTTTCTCTAGTTTTTTAAAAATATTTTGTACAAAAAAAACCAAAGGGAAATGGGGAAATTAAAAAAAAGTTCAACTTATTTGGATTTTTGGGGAAGTCTTTTCAAAGGGCGGGGGTTCTGTTGAATTCTCGAGAAAAATTTTTTTTTGGTTCGTGATCCCTTTTAAAAATGCGGGGGTTTTTCTAAAAGGATTTTTCCCAACCCCCCATTCAGGCTTAAAACCGTACACACCCGGGGGAGATGAGGTTTTAAAAAACTCCCAGTTTTTTACCTGCGAGATATTGTTTTCCGTTTTTTTTCGAATTTTCTTGTTAAAAAAAAAAAAAAGGGGGGGGGAAAGGGGGGTTTTTTGTTTTATTTTCAGGCTCAAGTTTACTTCGGGTTTATTTCGGGGGGTTAATTTTTCAAAAAAAATTTCAGTGAGATAAGAATGGCCTGATAACTTTTCCCCATTTTCCCAATGAAAAATGATTTTTTAAAGAGGTTTTTAGAGTTTTACCGTGAAAATTTTCACATGAAAAAAAACCCCCCCCCCCTTATAGTGGGGAAAGGGTGGGGGAGGAAAACAAAAGCTTTTTGGGGATATAAACCCCGTTATCTCCCCAGGTTCACCACAGGTACCGGGGGGAATTTTGAGGATGAGGGAAAAGTCTTTTGACGTGCTCGTATTGCTGGAGAATCGGGGTTTTGGGAAAATCTTCATACTATCATTAGTATAAAAAAGTTTTTAAATTTTTTGGAAAACCCCCGGCCCCTCTTTGGTTTCGGAAGGGGGCCCCTTTACTAAGGAGGGGAAAATGAAAGTGGGACGAGATGCAAATTTTTCCTGTTTAATTAATTTTTTCCTTGATTCATCTTTTTTTCCGGCCATAAAAATTGGGGTTTTCCAAAAAAACCCGGGAAAAGTACAATAGGGGGGAAAGGGGAATGCAAAACGTGGTTTTCTAAAAAACCAAAGGGGGAATTTTGGAGATTTTTTTATCTACCAAACCCCCTACCCGAGGGGGTTTTTAGGGGTTTTCTCTGATTTGAGTTGCAGGGGGTCCCAAAGAAAGGTCCCTTTTCTCTGATGGGGATTCCCTGAAAAACCCCTTCCTGGTTGAAGGGAGAAGCGGGGCTGGAGGGGTCCATAAAAAAGGTAGTTTGAAAAGATCTCATGGATTGGCCCTGTCTGCTGTTTTCGGGGCTGTCCCCTGTTATTTTCAGGGGGGGGGGGGGGGGGGGCGGGGTCAAGCCTCGTTTTTCCAGAGGGTTAATCAAAAAAACTTTGCTTTAGGCACCTTGGGGGGGATATCCCATAAGTTTTTGAGATCAAAAATTTTCGGTTTTCTTTCCTAAGTATTTTACTCGTTTCTAGGGGAGTATGGTTGTAATTTAAAGTGGGGGGTTTTTTTTACATTTTTGCATTGTTTTTTTACAGGGCCACGTTTATGGGGGGACAATAAAAAATGACCTCCCCTGTTTCGTTTTTCCAAAATTCTTTATTTTTTTGCTTCTACCGAGTTTTAACTTTCTATGGTTTTTAGTTTCGTTTTAAGAAAGGAGTATTTTAAATGTCCTTTTGTCCTTTTTCAATAATAGGATTTTTTTTAAATGGGGTCCTTTTAGCAGGCTTTTTTTTTGGGGTCCAAAAGAGCAAATTTTTTTTTGGGGGCCTTAAAAACCCAGTTGAAAACAAGGCCATCCATACGGGTTCCCTTTTCCTTAAATGCTTTTTTTTTGGGGCGTTTTTATTCCCCCTTCACCAAAAAAACCCCGTTCCTAAAAAAATCAGTTCCGGGGAAAAAGGGGACATTAGCCTGGAATGACAAGTTATTGTGTTGTTTAGCGTTTTAGTTCCGCTTATGACCAGGGGGCCTTATTTTTATTTGGATGGAAGAGCGGATTTCCCCGGGGGTTATTAGAAATTTCATTATTGCGGATCGGGGACGGCCTTTAGGGGGGCAAGGGGGGCAGTCATTGTTTGGCTTCCACACTTAATTTTCATTAACCCCGTTCCCTTATCAAATAATTACTATCGGTTTAGGGCGCTTTATTCCGATAAGTTTTTTTAAATTGTGAGCAATTGGCCCCGCTCAGACCGAATTGCTGACCCTTAACCGGAGGGGTTAATACAAAAGGGGCTAATCCTTCCATTTTATCTACTCATTTGAAAAAAAAAACGTCACCAAAAAAAATGATTTTTTTATTACAAAAACCCCCACACGGGGTTGGGGGGTAAAAAGCCTTGCCCCCGCTCCCATCTAAAAAAAATAATCTATAAATCACGTTTATTGGGGGCTTTTTTGGTTTGGGGGAAAAAGGGCCAGCCCCCGATCAAAATTAAACAAATAAAAAGCGATTTTTTGGTGCCACAGGCAGTGGGGGGATTTTTTACCAATGGTTTGGAGGATTTTTTTACACTTTGGGGGGATAAGGTATTCCAGGAGGATTTATGGGGGAGCTTTGTTTTTCTTCCTCCCACGCCAAAGGGAAGGAGGACCAATTCTTAAACTTTTCAACTTTGCCGCCCCAAAAATTTGGGGGTTTTAATTCCTTTCCCCCCCCGGGCAGGGGCCCGGGACTTTTAAAACCAGTTTGGGTTTTAAATAAATCCATATTCCCCAAAAATTGGGATATAAAAACGGACTTTTTTTTACCATATTGGGCCCCTGGTTAATGTTTTTGGGGAAAAAGGGGGGTTTTTTTTTCGGGGGGCCAAACTACTTTTCTCAATAAAAAAAACCCCATACATTTTTAAAAAACCGCCCAATGGTTTTATACTGTGGGGGAAAATGGGGGGGGGGGATAATAGAAATTTTTTAAGGGGGCCATTTGTAATTGCGTTACTTAAAAAAACTTTTAAAACCCCGCACTGACCAAAAAAAAACTTAGTTCAAAAATTTTGGGGAAAAAGTTTGACGAAGGGGTTCATCGCATTTGAAGGCAAAAACAGGGGGAAAATTATTTTTGGTTTTTTTGATTTTTTTGGAAAAAAAAACCACCGCCCTTAAAAAAAAAAAGGGCCCCAAAAAAAACGGTTGGGGGAAAAAAATCGATTATATTATAAAAAAAAAAGTAATCAAAACCAAGGGGAAGGAAAAAACCCCCCAAAAAAAAGGGCCGTTTTTTAAACTTTAAAAAAAAAAACCAAATAAAACCGGGATTTAAAATAAAACCAATTTTCAAAGAAATTAAACGGGGAAACCGCCTGAGCTGCGATGGGAAGGGTGTTCCTCCAATATGCAGGGAGCTTTTGGGGGTTCCTTGATGTCGAGCCAGGAAAGGGGAGGGGGCTTTCTCCGCCGTTCCGTTTTTTACGGCCCCAAGTCCCAAAAGTTTTCAGGTTTGCACGTGCGAATGTTTGGGGGAGTTTGCATTAAAAAAATAAAAATTTGGAATCTTTTGAATTGAAAAGTTTTTGAAAAAATTTTTTAAAAAACATAAAAAAAATTAAAATTTATGTTATTTAAAAATCCTTGGGTTCTGAAAATATTTTTAAGGGGATTAAAATTTTGAAACTTGGATGAGTGTTTTTAAAAGTTGCTGTTTACATGGGCTTTTTCCTTTTGTGGGGTTTCTCGGCGGGGACTATTTCCCCCGGGGTCTGGGTTTTTCCTCCTTTCCGTCAATTTTACCCCCTCGCGAAGGGAGATCCAAAAATATTTGTGTTCTATTTTTTTGGGAAACCCCATTCCTTTTGTTTTTCTAAGTCCTTTTTTCCCCGGGGGGGGGGGGGAAAGGAAAAAAAAAAAATATCAGTATTTGCAAAAAAATTATACAAATTTTTTTCACTCCCCAAAAAAAAAATTTGCCGTAACGCAATCAGTGAATTTAAGTTAAAATTTAACATGGACGTCTTAATTAAAAAGAAGTCAAGATACGTTTCAAAAAAAGTAAAAAAAAAAAAAAAAGAGGGATTGCATAACCCCTAATTTTTGGGGGGGGAGTTAGTATTTTTAGGGAAATTTCTTAAAAACCGTTTTTTTAAATTTTTTTAATCCGATTTTTAATTTGGGGACTTTTTGGGGATAAAAGAAAATTTTTTAGAACCGAAAACTAACCCTTGGTTCATTATCCTATTAAAACTAGAAAAAACGCAGGGAAAAAAAATTTAAATCGGGGATTAAAAGGCAAAAAACGAAATAAAAAACTGAAAAGACCCCAAAAAAATTTTTTTTTGAAGAGAACGGGAAAAAGGGGAAAATTTAAAAAGGGGGAGAAATGGGGCCGTATTGATTTATTTTAAAAGTTTTCACTTGATTTTACAATTGATTTTGCTAGGGTCGGAAAGCATGGGAAAATGGGTTCGTAATAAAAAGCTATCATGCTTTAAAAATTTTCAGGAAAATTAGGCGAAAAAGGGGAACCCAATGACTAATTTTTGAAAAAAAAAAGGGGAAACTAAGTCATTTTATGGATAGTGGGGGGGGGAAAATTTTTCAAGGGGGCAAAGGGGTATGAAGTTAAAACCCGGGTTTTTGCTGTCCGGAAAAGGGGGGGGCCCCTTTTGTCCGATATCTGTCTGGGGCAAAAAAAAAATATTTTTCACCCCCTCTGACCCCAAATCGGGGGGCCGGTTACCCCCGCTTATTTTTAATTAATTTTTCCCAAAAATTTCCTATATCGCTTTTTTTTGGACCAAAATTGCTTTTAAAAATTTCTCCGGGAAAGGTTTTAAAACGTAAATTAAGGGGGGGGGGGGGAAAAAGCTTGGACTTGTAAAATTCTAGACGTTGAATTTTCCCAAAGGTTTTTTGGGGGGGGTTGATCTTGGGTTAATTTCAAAATCCAATATCAAGCTAAATTCCGGGCAAGTGCTGCAATCCTTACATACCAATTACATTTTCAATGCCCTTTTAAAAAGTTCAGAATCTCAAGTTTTTGGGGAACGTTTGAAAAAAAAAAAAGCTTTGGGGACGATTTTGGGGAAATTTACTTTGGAAAAAAAAAAGCCCCCCCGGGATAAAAGTTTAAAAAATCAGGAGCACTCCGCAAAGGTTACGTAGTTAGTACGGGGGTTTTTTTAAAAAAAATTTTTTTTTTTGGAGGGGCCCAGGGTTTTTCATTAAATTTAGGGGGGGGCGCTAAAAACGGAATCGCAATTTTGGAAATCCCTGATTAATTTTGTACCTAGTTTAAAAAGGGTTCCCCCAAAAAATATTTTTTTTCAAATAAGGGGGGAGGGGATTCTGCTTCAAAAATGTGAGGGCCCCCCCAGGAAGGTCGAATAAAGTCAAAAAATCGGGTTGGATTAATGTTTAAGATAATCCTTTTGGTGGGGGTTTGGTCACAAAAACCAAGGGGTTTTTTTTAAAGGGGGGAGGGGTTGTTCAGAAGGGGGTTTCGTTTTTCCCGAAATTTCGGAAGTGATAAAAAGGGGGTAGCGTTTTTTAA
>NW_026972051.1:0-6763 GCF_026151205.1 Bolinopsis microptera | reverse complement strand
GGGGGGGAATTTTTCCCCTTTTGGAAAAAATTTTTTTTGGGGGGAAATTAAATTTTTTCTTTGGTTTAAAATTTTTTACCGATTTAAGGGGGTGGGGGTTAAAAAAAAAACTAAAAAAAAAAACCCAACCCTTTTTTAAAAAAAAAGCCCCAAAAATTTTTTTTTGGAAAAGCCCAAATTTTTTGGGCCCCGGTTTTTTAATTTTTTTTTCCCCCCCCCCAAAAAAAAAATTTTCCCGGCCCCCCGGGAAAAAATTTTCCCAAAATTTTTTTTTTGGAAAAAAAAGGCCCCCCAAATTTGTTTTTGGGGGGGCCCCGGGGAAAAGGAAAAGGGGAAAAAAATTTTTTTTTTTAGCCCCCCTTTTAACCCCCCCTTTTTAAATTTTTGTTTACTTGCTTTTCTTGGGTTTATTCTGGGGGGTTTTTTAAAAAAAAACCCTTCCAAAAACCGAAAACGTTTTTAAAACCCAAAAAAAGGGGGCCTTTTTTTAAAAACCCAAAGGGGTTTTTCCCAAAATTTAAAAAAAAAAATTTTTTTTTTTCGGTTTTTTTTTACGGAAAAATTTTTTAAAAAGGGAAAAATTTTTATCCTTTTTTTTAATTTTGGGGTTTGGGGGGGGAGAAAGGGGGGGGGGTTTTTTAAAAAACCTTTTTGTCCCCCCCCCCCCTTTTTTCCCTTTTTTTCCCCCCTTTTTTTTAAAAGGGCACATTTTTTTAAAAAAAAAATGGGGTGGGAAAAACGGAAAAAATTAAAAAAAAAAAACCCCCAAAAAAATTTTTAAAAATAAAAAAATTTAAAAAAAAAAAAAAGAAAAAAACCCAAACCTCGCCGGGGGAGGGGGGAGGGGGGACCCAGGAAAAGGGGGGGGGGGGGGGGGGGAAAAAGGGAGGACAAAAAAAATTTTCCCCCCCCCTTTAAAAAAAAATTAAAATTTTTAAAAACCCCAAACCCCCCCAAAAAAACCCCCTTTTTCCCCCTTTTTTAAAATTTTCCCCCATTTTTGGGGGTTTTAAAAAACATAAAAAAAGGGGGGCCCTTAAAAAAAGGTTTTTTACTGGGGGCCCAACGGGGGGAAAAGGGTTTTGGGGCCCCTAACCGGTTTTTTGGGCCCGACCCCCGGGGGGGGAAAAAGGTTTTTATTTTTTTTTTAATAAAAATTTCCCTTCCCTTTTTTAAAAAAAGGTTAATGTGGGGGGATTTTTAAACTTTTTTTTAATAAAAATTTTTTTTTTTCATTTTAAGGGGAAAAAAATTTAATTTTTTTTTTTTTCCCCCCCCCCGAATTTTTTTTAAAAAAAATTCCCAAAAAATTTTACCCCAAAATTTTTTTTTTTTCCCCCCTGTTTTTTTAAGGGGCCCCTTGGGCCCCCCAAAAAGGGAAACCCAAACTTTCTTTTTTTTTCATTTTAAAAACCCGTCCAAAACCCCCTTTTTTTGGGGGTTTTCTTTCTTTTTTTTTCCCCAAATTTTTTTTTTTTTTAAAAATTTAAAGGGCTATTTTGGGTTTTTTTTTTTTTTTTTTTAAAATCTATGTTTTTTTTTTTTCCCCCCCCCTTTTTTTTTGGTTAGTTTTTTTAAAAAAATTTTTTCCATTTTTCCCCCCCCCCTCCGGGGCCCCCAGCACCTTAAAAACCCTTTTTAAAAAACCCAAAAACCCCCCTGGGGAAAAACCCTTTTTTGGGGCCCTTATTGTTCCTTTTTTTAAAAAAACCCCCCAAGAAATTAAAAGGGGGGTTTAAAATTATTGGGGTTTTAAAATTTTTAAAAAACCCCCCCTGGTTTTTTAAAAGAAAAAATTTTTTTTTTGGGGAATTTATCCGGGGTCTTTTTTTAAAAAATTTTTTTAAAAACCCCCAAATTTTAAAAATTTTAAATAAAACATTTTTGAAATTTAAGAAATTCCCCCCCACGATTTTAATTTTTAAAAAAAAATTTTTTTAAGGGTTTTAAAAGTGATGTTTTCCATTTTCCTTGGGGAAATTTTGAGGGTAGGGGTGGTGGGTCCTTAGGTTTTAATGTTTTTTGCTTTTTGAAAAAAAGAGGAATAAAAAAAAAATTAATTTTAAAATCTAAAAATTTGTTTTTTTTTAAAAAATTTTTTTTTTAAATTGGGGTTTTAAAAATTAAAAAAAAAAATTTTTTACAAAAATTAAAAGAAAATTGGAGGGTCAAAAAACAAATTTCTTTTTGGGGTTTTTAAAAAAAAAAAGTAAAAACCCCAAAATGGGTCTGCTTCAAATACTCCTGTGGTTATCAGACATCAAAAGGTCGTATTGTTGAGTTACTCTTCTGTTTGATTTTCCAGATCTATAGTTTTTCAATAAAATAACGATAGCTAATATTATGTTAGATATATCAGAGAATGTACATCAGTTTTGGCCCCCTCCGGCCCCCTGTATCAGCTACTACTTAACATACCGGGTCAACATCAGTGAACAATCCCAGGACTCTAGCCACTTCACTTCTGACATTAGTGCTCATGTCCCTCATTAGCATACACAGCTGAAGCATAATGGCGCGTTAACTTGAGTAGCACTAAGTACTTTAGTAAATTCAATGTATATATAAATAAGATAAAAATTTATAGGGTTATGATTATCATGCTGAGTCGTGTTTTATAAAAGAATTTAACAATACCGCCACAATTAAAAGTCCAAGAACATGCAATCCTTGAGAACTTGGCGACGCCACTGATCTTTCAAATACCCTAAATTACCTTATAATATAAACGATTCCAAGCATGTACTACACGATTACACGATATTACCTGAACGAATGTATGGTGAGTCAGGGTGGTGGTACGTGATCCTGTAGTTTCTAGATGTTCGTGTCTGTGTTGTTTAACCAGATGAGGTAATAAACGAACTGAGTGTAGTCTCACCTGGTAGTTATAGTTATTACATTAGTTTTATTTTACTGGGTTTACAAATATATAAATTATACTTTAATATCTATCAGTAAAATTAGATGTCACATCAAACAAGTCATTAACAATCGTGAATTTACTAAATGTACAAAAAGTAAAGCAAACCTCGTCGAAGGAGTCAGATAAGTTAGCGATAAGCTTGTGATAAACAGAGAAAGGTATGTCACACCCAGAGTCGGCTGCTTTGTGGAGATGCTGTATTGCTGTTGTTCTAACTCTTGGGTCCTGTCAAGAGAGAGATATTACACCAGAGAACTGTCATCACGGCCACGGGCAGATTAAAATTATCACGTACAGTACGTCATAGTATTGTGGGGCTATCCACACTCGACAGTTACAGACAGAGCTATAAACATATACTATAGACTTTGGACTGTTATAGGCAGAGATATAGTCACATAATAATATATCAAAGAGATAATTAGTCAACTCACATCATCATCAAGGTAAGCGAGTAAAAACTTAAGAGAAACGTTTGGAGGAAGGGTTTTGAGGACCAGAAGGAGACTTTGTCTTCTGATCAGGGGAGAGGAGGAAAGAGCGGCAGAGTGGAGTTTTGATAATAATTTCTCTGTCAAGTGAGACCTGGAGGGTGATTATCTTATTATCATATTATTTAATTACCAGCTTGCAGGAATAACAGGCAAAAGGCCGGGAATATTATGATCTTGTAATGGAGGCCATGCAACTATGTGTCAAGAAACCAAATCAAAACAATTTAGATATTAAATATCAATCATTACAAATCATAATTTCAGCAAGATTCAAAAATTTAAACACCGAACTATCTTATCACCTAATTAACTAATTAACTAATTAAAATTACACAAGACCTACTGAGGGAGGGAGCATATAACAGTCATGAGCTCGAACTGTATGGACTGAGAAGTCTCCCCACTGAAGATATCCAGAAGTTGGGAGAGAATAGAGTTGAGGAGGTTGTGCTTCACAAGCTGCCACATTATTGCCTCGTCTTTCAACTTCCGCGCCATTTCCTGGATAAGCTCACTTCGCTCGATCTGTTGATAATTAAAATTATTACACCGCTCTGATTTTTGTATAAAACACCACTGTTTGTTGATTGGGGACCGGTTGTACACCGGCCAATGTTTACAAAATCATATGATACATAACAATATCATTTTCTTTAATATAAGTTGAAAATTATGATGTAATCTTTATCGTTTATTCTTTAAACCAAAAACTTTTTAAAAGTGGCCGTGCGGAGACTTCTACAGATTGCTAAATAATGCTGGCTACCAAAGTTTTTGAGCTCCTCCTTCGATAAAGAATGTAACATTTATTACCCTAATGGCCATGTAAACGGGTTTTCTCACTAAATTGAGCCCTTGTAAATACTTGTAAATACTTGTAAATACCTTGTTAGTGTTGCTGACAATGTGCTCGACAACTGAAGGTAGTATATCCACCACACTGCCAGCTCCAATACTCTTTATTATCTTCACATAGTTGCTCTGTGTTGTTTCTGACGGGGTCTGTTGGAGGTGGAGTGTCGGGGTTTCAGTCTGGTAGACTTCTGTTACGACACTACACTGCTGCACTACTTCCGTCTGGAGCATCGCCATGTTGCTATAGTAAGGATGGGCTTGTTAGTTGAGTGATAAAATGTAGCGTACAAACAGTTTCATGAAACTAATGTCGGTTCGATATATTAGATTTTAATAATTGAACGCGTAAATGGTCATCATCCTATCAGCGAAATTGTTAATACAACTAACATAATATCAATATCTTATTAACAACAATTACTCAACCAAGTCAAGGTTTAAGTTAAAAAGCTTTCAAAAATAATTTATTTCGTAAGTGTCTTTAGTCTTCACCCGTGATCAGCACAATTACAACCGCAAAACTCAAAAATGTCGACTTCACATTACATTCCTCCTCAGACGAAATATTGATCCAGTGCCTCATCCTTAGTCCTAGGTTTCCTCCCTCCCCGACCACGCCCCTTTCCTCCTCGACCACGCCCTCTTCTCCTCCGTTTAAACTGTTGTCTGGACAGTTCAACCAGTGGGGACAGTTCTACGTGACAAATTACACACCCCATTATTTTAGAGACTCCCTCCTTGAATGGTGTTTTCTCCTGCGACGATATTATTCGTTATAATTATGAATCATAATATGAATCATAATAATAATAATTTATGATATTTTATATGAAGTTTGAGTCTTTTTGATGGATTAAATAACTTAGAATTTATCAGAAAAATTAAACCTTGAACAACTGCAATTTAACTCCAGATCAACAACTTAACAGATATGAAAAGCCCATATCACAACATCTGCAAGAACATAAATTTGTCAACAAAGCACTAATTAAAAGTAATAAAACAGTACAATAAGAAACAATAATACAATAAGAAACAAGACGTAACGTACTGGGTTGAACTCGACAGTAAGGATGGAAGTACCGCAAGTATCGCAATCATTGTCCGGAGATACCGCTACACGAACAGCTCCTGTGAATATTTTAACTACACACGTACATTTCAACTCGTTACAACTCATACGCCACGCTGGACCTGGGACAATTACGTCAATTAGTTAGATCAATTATCGTTATCCGTTATTAATAAATTAAAAGATTACGTAACCTTATATTTTATCATGAAGAATCCTTTGAACTTAAAGCGATCCAAATGTTTTGCTACGGATAAGGAATAAATAAACAAACGGATTCACTGAAAACACGGCACCAAACAGATAACAACAGGCTATAACTAAAAAGTTCACTAATCAAAAATGTATCGACTGTGTTTAAGCAAAAGTTGTCTTATGGGTGCCCCCATGCATTCCTGCTACGTTTTTTGATATGCATGCTGATCCCGTAATTCGATGGGTAATCTAATTTAGCGGGTGGGACCAAATTAGGAATATCTCATTAGGGCGCGAGTGCTTTAAGTAATGTAAATGGAGAAATTTGAATTAATATGACATTGATCGCTTTAAAATTTGATTAAAAAGTGCAATATTTAAAGGCTAGAGTAACATAACAAATCAACAAACCAAATAACAAAGCCTCCCACCTGAGTTAGGATCCAGAACCAGATCTCCCTCATCACAAGTCTGACATGATGTTACAGAGGTCTGTGGAGCAGCATTAAGGCACGTGGGGTGCGGACACTTGTTACACCCAGAGTTATTACCCATATCCTCAATCTCAGGGAAATTGTAACAATACGGACACAAGATGAAGGATTTACCTCCAGCGTTGTACACCACCAGCTCGAACTGGTCCAGTGGACAAACGTTACCTTGGTACAACTTGATGCTGCCTCCTTGGGGTAACTTGTAGGTTGCCTCGCAGTTCTTGCAGTGCAGCCTCATAGGCTTCTGACTGATAAGTTTCATGTAGCGAGTACAGAGACCACACTTGCTCAGCGATTTTCCAGTTTCAGAAAGTTTTGTAAAACTCAGTTCAAATAGCTGGTCCATATACTCGGTGTTCTCCACAAAGTATTTGTACTTTGCTTGAAATGTCGACACAGCGTGAGCTAACACTATGTCAAAGTTAGCTTTACCATAAGCTATCAGATCGAATTGTTTCTCAATCTCAGATCTCATAGAAGGTTTAACAAGGTCAGGGTCAATGCGCTGATAGCCGTGCACCAGCAAGATACCTAGTGTGTTTGGAATCAGCCGGCGTCCTGATGCTATCGTTACAAAGTTCCTTACACATATATTATTGATGTGAACTGGAATACTAGCATCAGTTCCAATACCATGTTTCTCCATCAGAGTGATCAGTTCAGACTCAGTCAGATAGCCTGGGGGGGTTTTGTAAAGCTTCGGGAGGGTTTTTTCCTTTTTCCCCTC
>NW_026972050.1:0-6767 GCF_026151205.1 Bolinopsis microptera | reverse complement strand
AAAAGGTTTTCCCGGGGGGCCCTTGGTTTTGGTAAAGATTTTTTATTTTTGGCCAGGGGGGGTTTTTTTAAAAAAACTTTTTAAAAAAGTTAAAAAAAAAAAAATTTTGGGGTTTGAATTTTGGTATTTTTAAAAAAAATTTTTTGGGGAAAAATAGGCAAAATTTACTTTTTTTCCCTTTTTTTTTTCCCAAAAAAGGGGGGTTCGGTTTCCTCCCAAAGGGGTCAAAAAAAATTTTGGGGGGGGCCCACCCTTTTTTAAATTTAAAAAAACCATATTTTTTGCGTATATAAAATAAAAAAAAAAATTTAACGGAAAAAATTAAAATTAAAAATTTGTTTAAAATTTTTGGGGAAAAGTTTGGTTTTCCCTTTTAATTTTTCCAAAAAAAGGGGGGGCCAATAAAAGAGAAATTTTTTCGGGGGTTTTTTTTTCCAAAATTAGGGGGGGCAAAACACCTTTTTTTTGGAAAAAAACAAATTTTTATTATTGAAAACAAGAAAAAAATTTTTTTCCAAAAAAACCCGTAAATTTAAAGGGTTTTTTTGCCTTTTAAAGGGGGTTTTGGGCCTTTGTTTTGGATTTCCCAGTTCTGGGATTTCCCCCGGGTTTTAAAAAAGGAAGGTTTTTTGGTTTTGGGGATAAAGTTTATCCACCTTTAAAAAAAAAACCCCCCCCCCCCTTTTCTCAAAAACCCCCAGGGGAAAACGGGACTAAAATTTTTGGGGAAATCCCCCAAAATGAAACCACATTGTCCCTTTTTTTTTTTTTAATTTTTAAAAATAATTTTTTGGGGTTTCCCTTTTCCGGAACACCCCGGGTCCCCAGGAAAAAGGGTGGGGTTTTAAAAATTTCTTGTTTGGGGGGGGTTTTTAAAAAAGGTTTTTTCCCTTTTTTTCCCCGGGGGGCCCCTTTTTTTTTGTGGGGTGGGGGTTTTTTTGAAAAGGGTAAAATAAAAAAAGTTTTTTTTTGAAAAAAAACATTTTATTTTGTAAGGGAAAAAATTGGGGCAGGAAAGGAGGGGTGTGGACTTTTTGGGGGGTTTTTTTTTTTTTTTGCCCCCCTTTCCCCTTTTTTCCCTGTGAGGTTTTTAAAAAAATGGTTTTAAATTTTAGGTTGGGTCGGATCTTTTAGTTTTTCCATTTTTCCCGGGACATTTAATTTTTTGGGCAGGGAAAATCCAGCTTTTTTTTAACTTTTTTTCTCCCCGGTGAAGGAAAACACTATCTTATTTTTATTTTTGTGTTTTATCTGACTTTTAAATCCCCCAAACCCAGCGGAAAAATTTTCTTTTGTGGTTTTTTATTTTTTAAAAAAAACCTTTTTGGTTTTGGTACCTACTTTTTTTCGGTTGTAAAAATGGGGGCGGGTGGTTTTTGGAGGGGAAACCCAAAAAAGATTTTGTCCAAAACCAAATAAAAATTTTTTGGGGAGTTTGGGGGGGTTTGGGGGTTTTAAAATGGGGTAAAACCCTTGGGGGCGGGGATAAAGTGGGGGAAGGATTTGAAAAAGGGGGTAAAACCTTTAAAAAGAATTGGGGGCAAAATTTGAAAAAATTTTTTCAGGGGTTCTTTTTTTTTTGGGGGGATAGGTTTTTAAATCGTTTGTTTAAAAAAGAAAAGGGTTTTGGGAAAAATGATTTTTAATAGATTATTTCCCCGGGGGTTTTTAAAAAAGTTTAAAAAATTTAAAACTTAGTTTGGTTTTTTCAATTTGGCCTTTTTTTGGGGGATTGGGAAAAAAAGTTTTTTAAGGGGGGTTTTCCCGGGGGGTTTGGGGGGTTAAATTTGGGATTTTAAAAACGGGGGGGCCCTTTTTTAAAAAAAATTTTTTTGGGGGAAGGGGGCTTTTTTGGGGTTATTTTCGTAATGGGATTAAAACGGGTCATTGGTTAAAAGTTTTTAGTGAAAAAAATTAAAAAATTGGTTTTTTTGGGGCCCGGTTAAAAATTTTTTTTTCTCCGGGGAAGGGTTAAAAAGGTTTTGTTTTGTTTTTTTGGGGTTTTTTTTGGGTTAAAATTTCCGGTTTTTTTGGTTTCAAAAGTTTTTCCACTTACAAAAAAATTGGTTTTAATTTTTTTTTTTAAATTTTTGGGGGGTAATTTCGAAAATGGGCTTGAGTGGGTGTTGGGGTTTTAAATTGGAAAAAAGGGGGGGCCCCTACCCGTATTCCACTTTTTTTGGGGGTTTAGGGGGAAAACTTTTTTTGGGTTCTGTCTTTGGGGACCTTTTTTCTTTTGGGGGGACTGTTAAAGGGGGGGGGGTTTGTTTCCCCAATTTCCTTTTTTTGATTTGGGGGTTAAATGGGGGGGGATTTCCCTTTTTTAGGAAAATTTTAGGTCTGCTGCAAATTTTAACAAAAATGTTGAAATTTTATAATATTTATTTAGGGGGGGGGTCGGGGTTTTGATTTTTGGCAGATATGGGGGGGGCCCCCATTGGGGGGTTTTTTTCATAAGTGGATGGGGACCCCGTGGGGATTATCTGGGCAGAAAAATTGTTGGGGGCCCGGAAACCGGGGGAAACTTTAAAATATCGGGGGGGAGGATTTTTAAACAGGTTTTTTTTCTTTTGCTTTTTTTTTTTAATTCACCCCATCCCCCCCCTTTCCCTTTTCATGGGGGAAAGAAAACAAACCGAATGGTGGGGGGGATGGGGCGGTTTCAAAATGGTTTGCCGACCCCTAAAACTGAGCGAAAGGGGGAAAAGGGGAGCTTTTAAAAAAGACAAACCCCCAAAGGAAGTAAAAACAACTGGTTTTCTTTTTTTCCCTGTTTTTCGCCGTTTCCCTGATTTAAACATGTTTACTTTTACCCTCCTGTTTTATTCCAACCCAGAAAAAAAGGGTTTTCAATTTTTAATTACTGTTTTACAGGCTGTCTTTTACTCAGTCATTTGTTTTCGTTGTTGATTTTTTTTTCGAGTACAGCCCTTGGATTTTATAACAGGAAAATTTAAAGGGAAAAAAATTTCTTTATTTTTCCAAAGGTTTTTTAAAAAGCTTTTTTTTTTGGGGGGGGGGGTTTTTGGCTTTTTTGGGGTCAACGACAGTTTTTTTCTGGTGTTTCCCGGTTTTCCTTTAAAATTTGGGGCTCTGTGTTTCGGGGGTTTTTGGAGATGCGGCAGTTTTTTTTAAAAACATCCCAGGTTTGGCAATTCAGTTTTTTCAAAAAAGTGGGGAGTGAAAAACAGATGGTTTGGCCGGGGAGGTCTACGCAGTTTTAAACCTTTTTTTTTTGAATTGTCTCGGTTTTTGGTGTTTTTTTCTGTGGCCCTTCTTACTAGAGCAAGTGAAATTTTTGCTTTTGGGTTAGATTTTGCGGGGCTTGCTGGGGGGGAAAACCTGTCGGTTTTTATTTTTTGCTTTTGGGGTTTTTTAAAAGGGAACACAAAAGGGGCCCCGGCTAAAAAACTTTTAAAAAGTTACGGGGGTTTTATTTAAAATCCCCGGTTGGGGGTTAAGTTTTTTTGAGGGGACCTTTTTTTTGGGGGGGGGGGTTTTTGGGGGGGGTTTTTTTTTAAGTTGGGGAAGGGGGGGTTTTATTTTTTTTTTTATTTTGGGGACGTTTTATGAACCCTTTTTTCTCAAATTTTTCCCCGGGGGTTTAAATGTTTTTTCTAATATTTTTAAAAAAATTTTTATGGGGGGTTTAAAAAATTTGCCTGTTCCCCTTTAAAAAAAATTTAATTTGGCTGGTTTTGTTTGTTTTGGGAAGGGTTATTTTTAAAAATGGGTTTCAAAAAAATTTTTAAGAATTTTAGTTTCAAAAAAAATTCATTTTTCCGGTTTCTATGGCTGGGGGGAAAAAAAAAAGGGGGGGACGATGTTTTTTTTTTTCCTGCTTCCCTCAAAACGGGGGGCATTTTTTTTCTTTTTTTGCCCTTTTTCTTTGTTTCAACCAAAGCCTAGAACCAAGCCCCTAGGGGGGTTGAGAAACTTTTTTATTTTTTTTCGGGGGGATAAAAGGCTTTTTTACTGCAGGGGGGCCCGGGGGAATAATTTCAAAATACCTTTCCCCTTCTGGGAAAAGTAATTTTGGTTTTTTTCAATTAGCCGGGGATTTTTTTTGATTTTTTTAATTTTGAATTTTTTTAAACCCCCTTTTTTTTAACGGGGGGAAATTTTCAAAAATTTTATTGGGCTTTACTGCAGTTTTAAAGTTTTTTAAAAAAAGTAAAAATTTCCCCCAAGTTAAAGGGAGGGAAATTTTGAGGATGATCTCCTTTTTTTTTGAGAAAAAAAAGAAAGGGGGATGGATGTCCCCGCGTCAAAAGTCTTTTCCAATTTTTTTCGTCTTTTTTTCACGTTGTCCTCGTATCTCCACGGGGTTATTCAGAAAAATCCGCTAAAAAGAAACTGGAGTTGGGGAAAAAAATGTGACAAAAAAAAACAGGAATCATTTTTTATGTGTTTAAAACGGGGGGGCTTAAACTTATTTGTGTTTCAAAAAAAAACCAAGTTTGAGGAAAAAAAAAAGTTCGTTTTAAAAATTGGGGGTTGTTTTTTTTCATTTAAGTTATTTCAATTTTAAAAAAAACCCCCAAAAAAAAATTTTAAAACCTGCCGATTAAAAAATGGGTTTTTTTTTTTCAAAAATTTTTTTCCTGTTTTGCCAACCATTTGTCATTCCCCCGGGGGAAATGAAAAAAATTTTTGTTTTTTTACTGTGAAAACTAATTATCTGGAATTTTAAAAAATAAAAAAATTTACATTAATTTGGGTTTTAAAAATTTTTAAAAAAGGGGATCCCCCCGTAATTTTTTTTTAAAATCTTAGTTTGCAATAGGGGAAAACCCGGGCTGAATTTTAGTTTTTGTTGTTTCAATTTTTTTTAAAAACCAAAGTTTTTTTAAATTTTAAATTTTGGTTTTTGCACAAACGATCATTTAAAAATTTTTGGGGGACTCTACCCCTTTTTCATTTCAAATTTTTCCCCCAAAACTTATTTTTTACTTTAAAAAACAAAAACCTGAAAAACCCGAAGGGGGACCAAAAAAAATTTTAAATCAATTTGAAGGGGCGTCCCCTTTTGTTTCAATTTCTGTATCTCAAAATTATTCTTTAAAAGCATTGGGGAATCCCATTTCAATTAAAAATCAATTTGTATTTAAAACAAATTTATTGTTTTTTAAGATTAAAGCTAAAAAAGGGTTTTTTTTGCAAAAACCCTTTTTTGGTGATTTGTGGGGGGGGGGGGAAAATTTTTCCAGGGGGACCATGTCAGAAGGGTGTAAAAAATTTTGTGATTGTTGCTTTTTGTAAAAAACATTTCGAAAATGTTAAGGACCCAAAAAAAAACCCTTTTCCTGGTTTTAAAAAGATTCAATTTAAAAATGTATTTTATTTGTTTGAAAATTTTAGTTGTGCCCAAATTTTGCTTAAACTATTAAAATTATGTATGTAATGATTTTTGGGGGGGCTAAAGGGGTAACGATTTGGGGGAAAGAAAAAGGGTTATTTTTTAAATTGAAAAAATTAGGGGGGAATTCCCCCAAAAAAAAATAAAAAAATTTTATTAAGTTTTTCTTTCAAAATATATAAAACCTTTTTTTTAAAGGGGAAAACATTGCGCTGGTGGCAACAAAAAAACTTTTGTAAGAGATTTTTTTCTGTTTCCGTCACAAAAAAACTCGTGGTTTCCAGATTGGAAAGTTCGGATTTGGGTGGGGGGGGTACCCTTGTTTTTTTTGGGGATTTTTTTTTCCAAACGGCGCAGGATTTAATTCTTAGTTTTGTTGGAAAAAATAAATTTTGGTTAGTTTGGGTTTTGATTAGGTAGGTGGCCCTTTTTCTTTGATGATTTTCAATCTAGTGCGGGTTTTAAAAATTGTTAACAAAAATTAAATAAGATGGGCTTTTTTTTTTCCAGATTAAAATTTTAACCCCCCTTTAAAATTTTTCCCATTTCTTTTTGGTGTGGGGACGGGGGGAATCGCATAGTTCCAAAAGGGGGACCTTGGGGTTTTCTCCCTAGTTTTATTTTTTTTTAAAAAATCAAAACATAAAAAAAAATTTTAAAATTTTGTTGCCACCAATTTTAAAATTTAAAAAATTAATTTCTTTAATTGGAGAGGTTAATTTCCGTTAAACCCAATTTTTTTCTTTAAAAAAACCCCAAAGTAAAAACCCGTTTTTCGGGGAAAACCCGGTTTAAAAAAGTTTTTTTCGAAAAATTTTTTTAAAAAATAATGAAAAAATTTTTATATATTTGTATTTACTTAGGGGGGACATAAAAATAGTTTTTGGGAAAAATGCTGGGGAAAAAAATTTTCCTTTTTAAATTGCAAAAAAAAATTTAATGTTTTTTGATTTTTCGAATTAAATAAAAAGGACCATTTCCTCAGAAAAAAAGAATTTCTATTTTTGGGTTTTTTAAAAAAAACTTTTTAAAAAGCGGGGTCTTTTCATTGGGAAAAACTACCAAAAAACTGTTCAAATTTTTTTAAAAAGAAGAAAAAAACGGTTTATAGGCATTAAACCTTGGGCTATAAAAGTTTGGTGACTTGAAAAAAAACCCCCCACCCAAAACTTTAAAAAGGGGAATTAAAAAGGGGGGCCATAATTTGGCCCCTTTTTTGTTACAAGGGGGGGCGGGAACCCTTTGTCGTTTCTTCAACCAACGTGAGATAAAGGGGGAAAAAAAAAAAAGGGGGGCATGGTTTGAAAAAACCCCCCCCGGAAAAAACCTGTAATCATCAGGGGTGTTTGTTGATTTGCCTGGCTTTTTAAAGGCCAAAAACCCCATTGTTTTGGTTTTGGGGGCAAAA
>NW_026972049.1:0-6773 GCF_026151205.1 Bolinopsis microptera | reverse complement strand
TATTTATAAATTTTGTTTTATTTACTGATGCAAAAATTTAGGGGGAGGGAAAAAATACCTACAAAGGGAAGGTGTAAACGGGTAAGAGGGCCCAAAAACTGACAGCTTTTTGGAAGCTGAATATTCTTATGTGCATGCATTATGCATTAAAACTTACATTGTAGCTTTGTTCTTTGGTAATGTGTCATCAAGGGGGGGATGGGCCCGGGGAGTAATGGATATGTTACAACCACTGGCCTGCTCAACTCTGGAATTTTTTTTTGGAAAATTCCGCTCGGAAATAATGGTATATTCAGAAACAAATTTCCCGCAAACGAAAGGGGGTGTTTTAAAGGCTTTTTTCTACAGTTTCCGTATTCCCTTTTTTTAATCCCAATTTACATAACGAGCAAAAAAGTGAAATATAGCTTTCTCCAACTTGACATTAAAAATGGTTTAAAACAAGCGGGTGAAATTTTTCCCCAATTTCAGTACAGTAGCGAAAAACTTTAGCCACCAAAGGGATCAAACTGGAAAAACAAGAATGAAAATTAGTTCAAATAATTTATTGGCCGGGTTTTATTGTTAAAACAAAAGAGCTCATTTGGTTTGATTGGAAAAAGTAGGGAAAATTCTTTTACTCAGAGTTTGGTACGGGGTTGGGGCTGGCTCCTTTACTTAAAAAACCATTAAAGTTTAATTTAAATTTTTACTATTTTTGTTTAACCAGTGTCAGGGGATGATTCCAGGGAGATTACCAGTAAATTAAACCATTCGTAGTCACGTGACGCAGGAAACCGGGACTAAGGGGGGCCGGGAAAGGATGATTAGTGACAAACAGGGTCAGATTCATATGACAAATTATTAGGGTTAACACTATGGGTTTTGATCTGGGGGGACAATTTTTGTTGAAGTAGGGACTGAGAAAGGATGTAAATTTGAATCACAAAAAAAAACCCCTGATTTGGGGGGATTAAACCAAATTCCCAAACTTCCTCCGTATAATTAATTTTTTTGGGGAAAAATTTTGATTGTAAAATTCAGTTTTTAGTGGAATATCTCAAGAGTGTTGACTACCCAAAAAAAAGGGAGGCACTTATTACAAATACTTTTTTTTTTTTAATCGTTTTATGAAAAATTAAAATTTTCAGGGTAAAGTTTTGGGAATCGGGGGACAATGATAACCAGGAATCTAAATCAAAAAGGGGGACGTTTGAAACTGCATAAGGTTTGTACGATCGTTTCCAAGGACCTAAACAAGGTTTATAAACCTTTAAGCAAAATATCGAGTCCTAACATGCTTTAAATTTTTACATTTGTTGTCCCAGTATCTAATGATGATTAAAAATTAGAATCTTTAGACGATGAAATAATTTAATAGGGTAAACCTTATGGGGACCTTATTGGACGGGGGGGGGACATTACATGAAAGGGGATATAATTGGGGAAAAAACGGGAACATTTAATTTATGAAACCTCGAAGGGGCATTCAAAAAACCATCAAAAAAAAAATCCGTTTTTTTTTTCAATTTTTTTGACGTTTTTTTTTTAATTTAAAGCAAATGTTTTTTTTTTAATCCATCTTTTATTACAGTAAGTAAAGAATAAGCCAGTCATTAAGCAGTAAAAATTTAAAAAATTATGTGTACATGATTCCCAGTTTTTCTAATTTTTCACATTTTCATCTTCTTTTTAAAATGGGTTTTTCGTGAAACGAAAATAGTCCTTTGCTTAAACAAGGCATTCAGTGATTTTTTGGGTTTTTGTGGAAAACCTTTTTTTTTTATCAAATTAAACCCCCCGTTTCCTTTTGCTTTTTCAGTGTTAATTTTTTTTACAAAAAGCCATTTTTGGCCCGCGTGAAAGTGGGTTTTTAATCCTTAGACATGGGACAACTTTAGGTTAACCTTAAACAATCACGTGGGAAAGCTTTCTTAGCACTGTTTTTCATTACCTCCCTCATTTAATATGAACTTAAAAAACCGGTGGGGGGACAATGTCCTTGGAAAACCCGCGATTTAACCGTAATATTTAGGGGGGGAACGGGGAACAAATTTTGGGTTTCATTTTGGGGGGGGGGGGGACTAGTTTAAATAAAAACTATTTTAGTTGGGGTGCCATGATTTCGTTGACTTTTTTTCCGCCAAGTGGGGACCCTTTGAAAAAACATTTTTTCATATACTATTTAAGGGAGTTTTTCTGTGCCTCCGGCGGGACCCAAGGGGAACCTTTCCGTCCGTTTAACCTTAAATAGGCACCAAAAAGTTTTTCATGGTTTTTCATATTTGGGTAAAAAAAATTTTCGAAATGGAAAAAATTTTTGGAAAAAATTTTTTTCAAAAACCGGAACTTTCATTTGGGGGACGGGGGGGACATTTAATTGGAACGGACTTTATTTGAAGGGGGACATTTAAGAGGAACGCTAGGGGCCTCCAGCGTTCGAGTAAAATGTCCCTTTCCAATAAAGGCCCCGATAAGGTTTTAGTTTTGTGGAAAAAAAATCAAAACCCCATTAATGGGTTTTTTTTTAAAAAAGGGTTTGAAAACAGTCCCAGAAATTTGGGGGGGGACGGTTTCCACGAACGTGTTCGAAGAGAAGAGGCCGACTAGCGGACCCAAGCTGGAAAAGGGCAGGGGGGGGAACCGGGAGTTACCGAATGTTACCAAGTCTTTTCCGGGGGGCAGGGTTGCTAAAGGGTGGAGGCCCCCAGCTTCAGGAACGGGAGAGAAACAAAGCTGGGGTTTTTTAAAGCAGCTTGTCTCCCAGGCTTGAGCGGGGGAGGTGGGTACAAATTTAAATTCTTTTAACTTCTTTGTTTCTGGGGGTTTGCAAAAAGGTTATGAGGGGCCATTTTGAGAGTTAATTATATTTTCCCGGGGATCTTTTGCCCCAAGATTCCCGTTTCAACTTTTAAAAATAAAAGGGATTTTAAAACGTTATTTTTAACATTTTTGGTTTTCCCCTTTTTGTTCAACCCTTAAGCTCTTTCTTTATTCCCTGGTCGGGAGGGTGCTTTTTGTTTACCAAACCACCTAAGTTAGTAAAATATTTTTATGGGAAAATTTTTTTCTCTTACAGATAAAAAAAGGATTTTCGGGGGGACGATCAAGAGAAAAACGAGTCCTTTTGGAGAAAGATTGTACACCTTGAGGGGGGATCTAGGGCTCGCCCAAATTTTCTGAAATTACCAAATTGTTCAACTCAAATTGGGGGCAACGTTGGCCAAAAGGTTTAAACAGATAATAAAGCCCTTATCCACATGCTTATTAGATGATTTGTTTTACCTTGGTTGCAAGGGGCATTTATTAAGTAACGCAAAATCGTAAGTATCCAATCGGGAAAAAACGGAATGTAAAAAAAAAAAATGTGGTTTCTTAAGCAAGGATTTCATTTGGTCGCTTTGGGGGCGCTTTTTACCTAGATGTCAAGGGACAAGTAAAATTTATGTGGCTAAGTGGAAAACCGGGGAAAATGGCTCATTTAAAAAAAATTTTAGTTGGGGGGACGTTGGCCTTTGGGGGACAATTACCCATTAGGCGTATGCCCCCGGTTTTACTGCTCTTAGGGTTCGAATGCCCGTAATTTATGTACTGCCCCTGGGGGGACAAAGATGACTAAATGGTTTTTACTGTTGCAGGGATTCCATGGCTGCCGTGAAGAAGTGTTCGGAGTTTACAGAGGGGCCTTTTTGCAGGAGGTTTCAATTTCTTGGGCCCATCGTGGACGAAAGGTTCAAGGAGCAAGGGGGGGGGGGACGAAAACTAAACTCTTTCTGGAAAAAATCTTAGGGCTCTTTCTTAATCGGTAAAAAATATTGTTCTTAGGAAAACTTTCGCCCTTAAATAAACCCATTTTTTTCTTTTTTCTTGTGGCACTGACAAAGGGAGCTTATTTTCACAGTGACATAAATTTAAAACACTAAAATAATCCCCCAAAGGGGACATTTCAAAGTTTAGGAAAACCAAAAGTTGAAGAAACAGCAGAAAGAAAATTGTTTTTCTTGCAAAAAAAAACCTTGAAAAAAAACAATTGGTTTTTCATCGTCCAGAAGGACCATGTCCTTCGACCCAAAATTGCCTGGGAAAAGACCTGGAGGGAAGATATATTTTCTAGAGAGATCCTCCAGGATGGGAGAAAAAAAAATAAGATAGAAGCCCCTGTCAAAAGGTAATTTCAGGGAGTTCAAAGAAGATTCAATAATTGTTAAGGCTTTGGCCTGTCTTCATTTTTGTAAGAAATTATTTTTTTTTTGGATAAATTTTCTAAAAATTATAGATAGGTAGGTAAAATAATGTTAAATATAAAAACATTTTTGTAGGTTGAGAATTTTTGAAAAGTTTCCCAATAGTTGAAACTTAAAATTTTGAATTTGAGGTTAGATAAGGGGTTTTTCGACTTATTCCCCTGCTGGCCTTAAGTTTGGAGGGGGTTGAGGACATTTTGAAAAACAACAGCTGGGCCCTAAATTTGAAGAGGAAAAAAGGGGGATGTTGATCGAAATAATTTCGAATTAAATGGTTTTATTTCCAAGGGATTACTAAAATTCGGAATATGGAAACCAAGTTTATTAAAATTATTGTTAAATAATTTTAAACTATATTATTACAGGGAATACAAGGGAAAAAATTTATTTAAAAACTATAAACAAAGTAACTGTTTTTAAAACCTATATATAAGTTTTGGGAATTTAAAAAAATTAAAGGATTTTTACAAAAAATTTTAGTAAAGCTGTAATGCTTAGCCAGGCCAACTTTGATTTTGTTCGGGGAAAAAAAGGAAAAAAAGCGCTGTTTACAGTGATTTCCAGTTTTTCATTTGTATTTGTTTATAAGGGAGGGGGACACACGGTTTCCTTCGCGTCTGTTTGGCCCACCCGACCAGTTTAAAAGGGATTTTCCAAAAAGCAGGCAAAAACCCAAAGCTTTCTGAGCAAAAAACGTTCCTGTCTTGATCCAGGACGGAAAAATTTTACTCGTTTTCTCCCCCCCAAAAGAAGGTTTGATTTGGATCGAGGGAGACTTCTGCTCCGAGGTTCCGGTTCCTTGAATTCCCCGGGGGGACGGGATCGTGCAAAAGGCGTGGGGGGTCCAGGGAAGCCCGGTAGGGCTAGTTCAAGTTTCAGGAAGCTGTGTTTTAGGTTCGGGAAAAGCTGTGATTGTCCAGAAAGGTGTTATGTTCAGAAAGCTGTGAGATGTTTCAGGAAAGCTGTGATTTGGTTTCAGGAAGCTTTAAATAGTTCAGAAGCTGTGATAGGTTAACGAAGGTTGGAAGGTGAAAAGTGAGGTTCACAAGGAAGGGGTTTTGAGGGTTTTTTTCAAAAAGCTTGTGATGGGTTTCAGAAATGTGGTAGTTCCAGAAAGCTTTTGAATTTTACCAGTAGAAGGTCCGGGGTGGAAGGTTGTTTTTCTGAATGGCTAGCTCTGGCGAAAAGGGGGGTTTCTGACCAGAAGATACTTTTCAGAAAAAAGCTGTTACCCCCATAAAAAGTTTAGGGGTCGTTTCATGGTGATCCAACAAAGGGGAATGTGATAGGTGGTGTTTTCAGGGAGATTGAGTACTTCTAAAGGGAGTAAAATTTCCCCCCCCTGTCCACGTCTAGGTCTGGAAACTTCGAGAACTTTTCGGTCGGAAATTCGGGGAAGTTGGTATTGGGTTGATGTTTAAGGTGGGATACCCTTTTGGGGTTAGTGGAGCATAACATGACTTATAGGTGATAGAGTGGAGTCGAAAGATTTTGGGGTGGGCATTTTTTAGTTGGTTGGTGGCGGGGGAAAGTTGGGGAAGAAAATAGCTCTTTTCAAAAGGGGATAGGAGGCGCAGGTAGGGTAGTAAAACAAAGGTTTGTTTTTTTTGTTAATTGGGCAAAAACTTGATGGGGAAAACAATGATGAGGTTGGAAAATGAAGCAGGGTTGTATTTATTTTTTCGGAAAAGGGCTTTATAGGGGTTGGTCCGTGGTTTGGGGGGGGAATTTTCTAAGGTCAGTTAACTGAAGTTTTTCGTTATTCTTGATTCTGATCCCAGAGGCTCAAGTTGGCATGGTTGAAAGCGTTGTGTTCATCACCTGTCCACACGTTTTGGGCAATGTGATTCTCGGGTTCGCAAATTCCCAAAATTAAGAAGTGTCCATTGTATATCATTTACGATATGAACCTTCGGACATCAAAGGGAAATTACTTTTAGGGGGTAATTATGTTTAATAAAGTATATATCTCTGGGTATCTTCTTTTTTAAAATTTCGGGGGTTTTTTCCAGGTCAATTTAAGATGGGGAGATAAAGGGCTTGAGGAGATCAAGCTTGCAAGCTAAAGAGGAGACCAGGCTTTTCTCCTGGGAGGACAAGGGCTGAACGATTTCTAAAGCCCCAAAACTAAATGGGCGGGTAGAGGGGGCCAATAGATCAAACGAGACCCAGATCCAAAAGCTACCGTAAGATTCCAGGGCTGATAGCCAGGGCCATAAATCTGTCAAAAAACGTGGGTTGGTTTAAATTTTACCCCCTACTTAAACATGTGGTTTATGAATAAATTCATTTCAATACTGATTTCCCAAAATTAAACAATTTTGTTTCCCCAAAAAAAAATAATGAAGAATTTGTAAATATTTCGCGGGGAAGTAGGGTTATATTTTTAAATCTTGAGCCCAAAACGGTTAATCGTTCTGGAATCGAACTTATAATTTCTTTTAAGATCTACCAAATTACCGAAAAAACGTTGGGGAAATAGGATATCCCACTCTCTCTTTCCTCCCCTTAATCTCTTTTTTTTTTTTTTTTTAAGAAGGAAAAAAAAAA
>NW_026972048.1:0-6856 GCF_026151205.1 Bolinopsis microptera | reverse complement strand
GGGGGGCTCGGCTGTTCCAATTTCAGAGATCTGGGGGAGGGGCGGCACTTTTTAGGGAAAACACCAAAAATAGGGAAAAGTGTTTTTATGGCAAAACCACGTGCATCAATTGATCCAGAATGATGCAGACAGGGGTTGTTGGGAAAACACCTGGGGGGGATGAAGTTCCAAAGAAGGGATCCCACCAAACATAAGCCGTTTCCAGTCACCAGTTATGGGTCAGGGGGGGAAATCCAGATCTCTTCTAATCGGATATGGGAAGCATTTTTGCTGTTGGGTAAAACATTTTCACAAAAGTTAATCCCCCAGATAAAAACCCCCAGTAGATTAAAGGGGCAAGAAATAAGATCCCAAAAACCCCTTTTCAGCTTTTTTCTCCTTTTTCTTTGAACCATTCCCTACCCACTTTTTTTTATCCCATGAATCTGATTTTGCCCTGATGATGGGGTATCTTTTCCACCGATAATCTCTAACTTTTATCTGTTTCCCTGCTGCTTTGCTTCTACCTTCCTCCGTCTATCTCATAATAGGTAATTTCCCTCTATCTGTCAGTGGTATGTGCGATTGGTTGGACTCTTGGGTGATTGTCCAGAGATAACCCCATGAAGCCCGCGATAATGGCTAGAAAATTAATAGTAAACCCCCAGCCAGCAAGGCCCATTTTACCATCCACCCGGTTGGCGGGTGATGGGAAATCTTTTGAAAACATTCTGAAAGTAAAAATAATTGCAAAAACCACCCAACCACCACGCTCTAAGGCTCTTGCCATTCCACCAGTAGCCCATGTTTTTTTCTGGGAACATTACCTGCCCTCTGAATTGTTCTCGTCACATAACCATTAACCATAGGGCCAAATGCATCCCAAGAGGAGATCCCATAATCCTAGTCCCCGAAAGAAGAAAGGGCCCAGGTAAGATGGTTGTACTGGTTTAAACAATTCCACCTATCTGCTTCCAGTCTGTTCCAGTCACCAAAATGGTTCAGGAACTGCTTGCAAGTTATTTTGATTCGGCCAACCTTTAGAAAGGATGGAAATAATGAAAAACCTGCCAAAATGCACGCAAATATATTTCCACAATGTCCCGCGTAGTAAAACCCAAAACTGCTAGGTCTATGTTTGTGCTATCCTGGCAAGGGCTTATGTTTTTGGTACCGATAGGCTGCCAGGAGAGGCTGCCAATTACACACAAGCACTGCATAAGCTAGCTAGTACCATTGTTCTTCGTTCTTTCAGTATACTTCAGCTCCATTTTGATTTCCCCCTGGGATAAAGAATCGATCATTGGCAATGTTTAAAAGTGTGATGTAATCTGGTTTATAGATAACTAATTTGTGATTTGTGATGAGGGAAATTAAACATTTCATAAAATATTTGTCAATCTGCATCGTTTTACATTTATTATACGTCATAAAAAATAACTATTCCTAGTATTTCCACCCCAAATCTGTTATTTATAAAAAAACGTGTTTTTCCTACGCAAAACAAATACAATTGTTTCAAAACGGCTCGAATACAACAGAGTGATTACTATTTAAAAAACAAACAGAGAGTGATATATTAAAGCGGGGATGATCAAAAACTAAGAAACGTTACCAAGTACAAAGGATAGAATATATCAGCATAAAAACAAAGCAACAGAGTTCTCTAACCCTTATTCCTTAAATTCTTTAACTACATACAATTTAAAACAGTTTTTTTTTTTTTTCATTTGTTGAGGATCAAAGCCTTAAGTTATCTTTTTCTAATGAGATCCCTGAGTATTTTAATAAAAATCTGTTTTTTAAAAATGCACCTACGTGGTTTGTCAATTACGGGTGGGGGATTGATTAAAAAAATGGCGGAGGGTTTTTTCACAAGAAAATCTTCCCCAATTGTTGTTGTTTGCAAGCTTAAAAAATTAAGGCAAAAAAAATAATTCTCGATCTTCAATTTTTCCCAAACCGTTTTTTTAACAAGTTTTTTTTTAAAATATTTGAAACCGTTTAAAAAAAAAAAAAAATGGGCCCTGGAAAAAAAAATTTTTAATTTTTTTTTTTCAGAAAGAAAGGCCGCCTTTGGAAAATTAACCAAGATAGAAATCAAAACATTTTATTCCCGTTTTTTGATTTTTCTTTCTAAATAAAAACCTTTGGAATAAAATAATAAATTCGGGAGGCCCCGGGGGTGGGAAAAAGAAAGCCAAACCCCCAAATTTTTTTCCGATTTTTGAATATGAAAAAAATTCTGTGGAAAAAAATGGGGGGTAATTTCCGGGGTGGTAGCCAGACTTTTTATTTTCGCTCAAAAAATGGAATGAAATATTCAAATAAATAAATTAAATTTATTTTCTAAAAACCCCGATTTGGTGGGGAACTTTAATTTTTAAGTCTTATCCGCTAAAGAACCATGTTTTTTGGGAAAAAAAAAAGCTTTTCCATTTAAATCAAAAATAAATTTATAATTTTATCTGGTGGGAGTATAAAGCCCCACCCCTTTAGTCAGTTTAGAAGAATTTTAGAAGTCAAAAAATCAAGTTTAAAAAAGCCTGTTTCAGTAGAGAGAAATAACAATTTAACGTAAAGAAGGTGGAAAGGTGTGAGGAGAAGCAACTCAATCCACAAAGGGAAGCCAAAAAGGAAAATGCTTCAGGGAATAAGGAAATAGGGAAAAATATATTTTTAATCGTTATTGCTTTTAAAATTAATAAATTAAAATCTTTTTCCCTCCACGGGGGGGTTTGTTCATTCAAAAAAAAACCACTACAAAATGAACAATGAATTTACGAAATTTGACGTTTTCTTTATTTCAGTTTTCGTGACGATTGTTCCTTTTCAACATTGAATATTTATCTTTTTTTATTTTTGTTCCCAGAAATAAAGAAAAATAAAAGGGCCCTGGGTCCTTGTTCATCAGGGCCGGGTCCAATTCTGATTTAAAACCAAACCTTAATTCTTTTTTTACAGGTTTTTGGATGTTTTTTTATCATTTTTAAAAAAAAACTAAATTTGTAAATTTTTCCAACATTTTCGAACTAAATTTAGAAAAAACTCAAAAACGGTTAAAAATATCGGAAAAAAACGGTTCTTGTTGAAAAAATAATGGAAAAAAAATTCAATAAAAAAAACAAAAACCAAAAAAAGGGGGAATTTTTTAATTTTAACCCTTTGGGAAACTAGTTATGGCCAATTTTCCCACCGCAAAAATACAATTTAACCGAATAAAAAAACCGGGTGGAAGACCAAAAACGTTAAAAACAAGGCCCCCTTCTTTTAGGTCAAAGCTTAGTGAAATTTATATGTAAAAACATAAAAACATTAGCTTTGTTAATAAAAAAACATTTTAATCGAGATACAAAGGGTGTTTCAAGTAAATGTAAAAAACTTTTAACCCAGGGGCACAATTAAAGAGGCAAAATAAAAACTTGGGGTTGCCGATGAATGGGAAAAACTTTTGCACCCCATTGGCAACTTAATGGGGAAAGCTTTTTAAATTTATATAAAAATTGGTTCTTTAATGCGCTTCTTAAAAAATATAGTAAAATTGATATCTTTTCCTGCCCCAATGCATTAATTTATTTTTTGGCAATAACGAAACTAGAATTTAAAAATTTGAATTTAAAAAAACTTAAAATTTTTTTAAAATCAAAAATTTAGCCCCAAGGGAAAGAAATAAAAAGGAGAAAGTAAGAAAAAAACCATTTTACAATCACAAAAATAAATTTTTTAAAAGTCAGAAAACCCATTGCGACTAGAAATTTAGAGAGGAAAGTTAAAAACGCAAACCTACTTTCCTACATGGAAAAGGTTTTCACAAACGTGAAAAATTTATTTTCCTGAGGTACAAGTGGTGTTTTAAAATAAAGTTTAGTAATAAAAAAAACTTTTAAAGTTTAACGATATTTAAAAAGAGAAGAAAACCTTCCTTTCAAAAAATTCTGGGGAAATCAGTTTACTTAAAATTTTTATTACAATGAATTTTTGCCGGATTTTACGGAAATATTTTTTTTTTTTATGTACTTTAAGAAAAATATCTTGGGAAATGGGGCATTATTCCCTAGGGTTTAAAATGCACATTTTTTTAAACCTCAATCCCTAAAAAAAAAGCAAAAACTTTTTTTAATTTTGGGGAACTTTGGAAAAAAACCGGAAAAAAAATAAAATCGGTTTTCCCAAAAAGTCATTCTCGTTTTACGTAACCCCCCTCGTATCGGGGAAGATTTCCCTTTTTGCAAAAGGGGAGGGCCTTCCTTCCGAAATTTTGGGCTTTTACCAAAGGGGAAGCCTCGAGTCCCAAAAAAATTGTGGATATCGAAGGGGGTGGGAGAGGGACTTGAAAAAACCGAAACAATTATTTTTTTTCGGCTAATAAAGAATACAAAGGTTAGCCAATTCGGCCCCTTTTCAACCACAAAGCTAAACCCTAAAACAAAATTCTTTTGAGGATTTTTTTAGGGTTATTTTATTTTTTGAATTTGTAGGAAACTCAGTTTAAGGGGACATTCGTAAAGGCACTTTTGTAAGTTTTAAATTGTCGTGTTCAAACAAAAAAAACTTCGTGGTAAGGCAAAACATTTTTATTGTTTAAGCTGTTGAAGTAATTCCAAAAAAACCTGAGGGGGAACTTAAAGGCTTGCCGAAAATTTTTAAAAGCTTATTATTGCGGTTTTGGGGCCCTAATTGGGCCGCATGTTTTAAAATGGGGTTTTTGGCCTTGTTTTGGGGCCAGGTGCGGGAATTTGTACTATTTACAAAAAATGCCGGCAACTTCCATGTTGATGTAAAACCTCCTGTTTTCCGCGGGTGAATTTAAAAACTTTTTTTGGGAGGGAGTCCAGAAAGGATCTCAGGGAAAATCTAAGAATCTTGGACCATTCCATATTTCGGGTAGTTTTAAATGGGAGGCTATAACTAAAGGGGAAAGTTTTATTAAAATTTTGGGGGGAAAAAACCCAATGAGGGGTTAAACCTTCCAATCCTGGCAATCAATTGGTTTTTTTTCTACGTAAAAAAAAACGATTTCCACTTTTTCAGGGAAAGAAAAGGAGTGTCAGAGTTTCTAACGTTTTCCCCCCCAAGTTTGTGAACATTGTCTTTCTTTGGTGGGGTTCACAACTGTAGAAAACCTGAAGAAGATTGAGGAGAAAACCGGGGCACTTTTCTCCGGGCCAAAGGGGGTCTCATAAAGGTATGTTGTTCCCACGTGTCAAAAATTAAACCCACCACCATTCTGCAATATATACAGGGCTAGTTTTAAATTTCGATAAAATTTTTTTACCCAAGTTTTGTTAAATGGGTTTTTTTTCAAAAATTAACCTTAAATTTTGTTTGGTATTTACAATTTTTGGAGGGGGGGACTTTGTTAAAACTGAAAGTTTTACGGTCCACTTTTAAGGTTCCCCTTTTTAAGGGTACTCACTATTTCACTACTCAACAACCCACTTATGATATAAAATATGATGAATGGTATAATGTATTCTGCAATAACCAGCAGTTTGCTGACTGTATAATTGGGGAACCTTACAGATACAAAAGTGGATTACATTTTTTGACATTTTAATAAAATTTTTTCTTACAATTTTCAAGACCGTCATGATGGGGCGGGGGAAAAAGGATCGGGCCTCTAGAGAGTTTTTCGCTTAAAAAGATGCTCAAAGAAAAACTCTTGGGGGCAACGTTAGTGGCAACTCCAAAATTAATATCAAAGTTGAATAAGATCAGGATAAGATCAGTGTTCATCATAAAGTTCCCTCTTTTTTTCAAAACATTTTAACATTTCCAACAACAATTTAAAGGGATTGAGGGAACCTTGGGGGAATTCACTCCCAAATATTCGCGTTTAAGTTCTGGAAAATTTGTGTAGGATTCAAAAAAATACGCCGGAACGGGTAAAAAAATCGAAATTTTTCGTGCAATAATCACCGCCGCGCCTCCTATTGGGCCTGTTTAGCAATTTTGGGCTGTGGACGTCAATTTGTTGTTAAGAACCAACGTGTGCGCGCACACTTGGGCTCGTTCAAAAATTTTTTTGTTCTTGGGTTCTGTTTCTGTTTTAATTACGTCGTGTTAAACCTTTGGGCGTTTGGGAAAGAGCCGGAAATCTTTTGGTTGCACTGAATTAGTCTAAGTTTACGAATAATTTCTTCTTTAATAGTTTAAATGTAACTCAGAAAGGCTTACTTGTTAGTTGTAGTAGGTATTTTCTATTTATAAAATAGCTAAGATTAAGTAGCATTCCGCTAACTAAAAACCAAAAAACTGCTATTTTTGTTTTTGACCTTGTTTTGAAACCCGAATAGTGGACCACAATTTAAAAAAAAATCGGCATATTTTTCGTTATACAAGAATAATAGGAATGTATTTTTTTCTTTAATGAAATGTTGCGATTAACAATATAAAATCAAGGGGGTTGCAATGGGGGCCAGAGCACAATTTCAAATCAAGTGTTTTGCAAATTGGCAGAGCACAATTTACATATTAAAAATGGGAAAGGATATGTTGTACCGACCCACTTAATATATGTTTAGATTGATGTATGATTGTAGTAGGAAACATTTTTCTAAGCTGGCCCCTTGGCGCCTCTAGTCCTATCTGGGGGCCCCCACTTTTGCGGTTTGTGACACAAGCGCGTGTACCGGCCTTTGTTGTTTTTAAAACTTTTTTTTATAATTTTACCGTTTTTAGTTTTGCTTTTGACTTGAGTGTAAAGCGAAAAAACGAATGTGGAATGTGTTCGTCTGCTACGTATAATTTATTGCTTGGTGTAATATTTTGCAAAATCTTGCTTTACGTTATAAAGTAGTGTCCCCAAAAGTGATTTAGAAACCTTTAAAAGCTTGGTGTTTGGGGTGCTTTGTCCAATGAAAGACATGCACATTTT
>NW_026972047.1:0-6871 GCF_026151205.1 Bolinopsis microptera | reverse complement strand
GATTGATCTACTTAACTTGGCAGCAAGCGAGACATAACATGGTATTAACGTGCCCATCGACAAGGAGATCACGATCTGTAAGTTAGATCATAATATTACGAGACTGCACTGTGTCGAATGTTAACTCATTTTGTGGATCACAATCAGCTATTTATGCTCCACGATTTGGACTATTTAGCTAAAGGATTTTATTTGGGTGGCAGACAACTGAACCCAATTGAACCTAGTTCCCACGCAGTTAACAGGCACCCAATCAGCTTAATTGGGTGACCAATCAGCTTAAATCCCAAAACGACAACTGAACCCAGGTCATATCACAACTGCACCCAAATTGAAAATACGACAACTGAACCCAAGGAAATACGACAGCTGAACCCAACGATCGGATTTTCAGTGATATGACTGTGGTCATTATCACTATAGGATAGATCATGACCACTGTAATTTAGAGCATTGGAGCCCTGTGCTTACCCCGGTAAAATATTAATACATACATGCTACATGAAGATTGAAGAGGTCTCCTCCTATAGTCGTTGGAGTGGCCTGCATCACACACATCTCCTCTACGGTGTTCCACTAGTTTAAGAGCTAATTGTTTTACTGCGTCTCTGCTGATGTTATCGACACCTGTCAGCCACATCCTCGAGAACACAAGCCATCCAGCCTTTACGGAGTCGTCCTCTCAGTCTCTTCCCATAGTTTGGTTTCTAATCCAGTAAAAAATTGGGAAACTGTGTCTCTGGCATTCTGACAACGTGTCCGTCTAGCTTTGAAAGTTAGCCTTGTAGATACGGATCTTGATGGGCGTTCTTATAGTTCCACTGTTTCATGTCTTCCAAAGCTGATGGAACGCACCATTAGCACGCTGGATACTTGGCTCAGGTTACTTGACTCAGATCTCGTGACTCCTGATGCTTTGGGAGGGCCTGCCATGGTTCAGATCTCGAGCCCTGGGTCGGATCTCGATGCTTGAGGAGCATTGGATCGTATCCTTTTCGGCACGCTTCGTGAACACGTAAGCTTGTTAGATCAGATATCGCGATCGAAAGGCACCTGAGACCTTGTCATCTATTAGTACGCTTGTTATACAGATCGGATCAATACATAAGGAAGAGAGATGGTGATCACAGTATCGGATCATGGTTGTCTTCAGCAAGTACATCAGCGGACAAAGAGGAGCTCAACTACTTCTGGACACAGACGGTTTCCTCTACACCCGGAGAAAGGATCGAGATACCCCTACTACCTCTACTTGGAGATGCCAGAATTACAGAATCAAGAAATGTCCTGCTCATGTATTCCTTGACCATGGAGATCAGTCCTTGGCCAGCGGTGCCAAACCCCATTCCCACGACCCTGACAACTTAGTAGCTGAGAAAGCAGAGTTCGGAGCAGAATTGAAGCGGAAAGCTGCCGACCAACACCTCCCAGCAACACAAAACCTCCTCACCGAAGCCTTATCTACATGCCCATCCGAAATCAACGTGGTACTACCTAAACTAGAATCCCTCGCCAGAATTGTCAAACGATCACGAGCAGATAAGTCCGGATCTGCCAACCATTCCGAAGCACCAACCTCAACAGACCGAAATTATAGCACTAGAAACCAGGCAGCAGCTAAACTAGAACGGTATTTGGAAACCTGTTAAACTGTTAGTGATTTCTAGTGACGATTGGGTTCAGTTGTCGTTTCAAAGTTAATTAGGTAGTTTGATTGGGTTTATAATTATTTTCCCTAGCTACCCTGTCTAGGAAAAGTCCAAATTGGGTTCAGTTGTCCGGTAGCCTTTTATTTAGCTAAAGGACTTTATATACAGGGTGGGCCAAAAGTCAGTGTGCAAACGTTGGGTCTTATACCTCCGCCGTGTTTTATATTTGAGAGCTGTTGCTTTGCAGATGGCATACTGTACTTACTGGTTCGAGGATTCCGTCGTCAAAATTTGAAAATTCGAATATTTTAGACCACGCCCATTCAATATTAAAACACCTATATTGTTTTCTCTGAACATGCTGAACGCCTAATTTTTTCAGAGACGGTAGATTATCAAATGTTGCATATGATCTGAAAACATGAGGCAAAACGGATTAGAAATAACGAAGTTATCAAGCATTTTGTGTATCTCGTTAACAAAATTGACTGGGTGATTATGTGACACCGTGACACGACACCTTAATTGGGCACCCTTAACAATTCCCATAATGTTTAACGGGGTAGTTAACGGGGTCACCTTATCACGTGATTAGGTAAACCAATCACCTGATCACACGTAATGAATAAACTCGTTATGCTTCATATCTCGGTCATCTGAGAAGCTACAGTTCTAATTCTTTCAGGGCAAACGTAATTCGAATGGCCAAACACAATTCAATAACATTTAGCTTGATCCGACTATCCAAACTTTCAAATAAATGTGAAAATGAACCTCCATTTGAAAAAAATGAACGCGAATATTTTTCGAGTTGACAAATTCCTCGAACCAGTGGTGGTACTTAGTCATACCAGAAGGAAGTATTTCAATTGGGCACTCAGTGACTGAGCTATTAAGGCCAACGTTTGCACACTGACTTTTGGCCCACCCTGTATATTAAGTAAGAAACTGATCATTGAAGACTGTAATAACTAAACTTATGAAACTTACCACAGAGAGCAGGAGAGAAGAGTAGGTGAAGCGTCAATAGGAGAAATATTGACATTTCTCTGTAGAAATAATTATTTATTAGCTATAAAATCACTCATCAGTTGCAGTGGCTAATCTGGCTATGGCTAGGGTAAATAATTCTTCAAGCAGTACTCGAATGTAGTTTTTAAATAGTGTCTTAAAGACACTATTTCTTTGCTTAACTGATTAAGCAATCATAGTTTAATAAGGAGGAAAATCATGAATAATAAATGACAAAGCTTTGTTAGCAAATTGCGGGACGGTTTTTTCAAAGTACCTCATGAATAAATTACTATTAGACAGGCAAATTAGGTTTCTTTCTTCCTTTCAAAATGCTTTATCAATTATCATTCAGGATGCTTCCCTTGAACGATAATTGGCTGATCAGTTTGATAAATTGCACACAGACTACCAACTTCTTGAAGACGCCTTTAGTCTTTACCAGTGGTTAGGTGTGGTGATGATTCGGTAATTTTAACGACATAACGGACATTTTAAGTTTATGTACAGTTTACACTTTACACACGGGTAACACACGAGTAACCTTGTATACGAGTCATGCCTATTAATATTATCTTAATTAAAGTACATCATGACTCATGAGCCATGGCATCGATTTAGATTTAAATTTATTTTACACTTCAATGGTTTCTAAATATTCGTTGAATGATCTGCTTTACGTCAATAAATGCATACCAAGCATGGTAAACCAACAATTATGATATCCCTTAAAAAAGAAAGCTCTCACTTAATAAACTTATGACTGTTATAATTTACTAGCAGGATACCGTCTAACCCTTAAGTGGCGTCAAGACTCACTTTAGGGTTAGACGGATTAGGTAATACTCGTCCAGGGTCATTGAGAAGCTATTGATGGAATTAGTAGTTACCATATAGTTACCATATTTAACATGAAATCATGCATTTCTTCTTTTACGGCCAGGTAGCGCAATTGGTTAGAACGCCATCTTTGCAAATCGTGAGGTTGCGAGTTCGAATCCCACTGTCTGCCTGGTCGTGGGGTGAGCGTCGTTGACGTTCAGCTAATGATCCTAAGTGGTCTATGCAGCCCCCGGTCTACTCAGCCGAATACTCGAGAAATCGGGAGTGAGGGTTAAATGAGGAGCTGCACACTGCAGCAAAGTCTCGGGCGAAGAAAGTATGGTACACAATACCTTAACCGTCACTGGCCAAATAAATCCTTCGGTTTCCTGTAATTGGCTGGTTGCACTTGTGTAACAATGTGGCTGTTGGAATACACCGAAGTAAAATGAGTGTCTTGATTAAAAAAAATACTATTGAGAATATCTGGTGAGTTTGCCATAACGTAAAAAACACATCAGTCCTAGATGCTATGTTTTTTATTTCTGACAGCACCATTAATTTAACTTTACAGCTACTTAAATATCCACTTAAATATATAAAATCCTCCCTGAACTTACCTATTTTCCTGCAATTCGGAACTTCTCCTCCAAATATCATGAGATCTCCGTCCCTGCAGTACACTTGCTTCACCCCAAAGTTTATATACTTCCGTGGACAGAGAATATTTACTTTAGTATCATGTAACACTGGTAGTGGAGGGTCTGTTTCTTCATTGATGTCCGACCAGTCTTTATCTACTTCGTTACAATCTCCTGAAATTACTCCGCTATTATGTCAGCTTAACGTATTATATATACTATATATAGTACCTAATATAAGTTACTTTATTAGGTACTATATATTATTGTCTTTCGATAGCAATAATTTCGGATGATCGCATATTTGTATAACGCTTAAATCACTTGAAAAGTTAGTGTTCCTATTTTGGAATTCATTACTCACTCGGGCCTGGTACAACTATTTTAGCAGAGGGAACTACATCAGGATCACTGTCCATCTGAAACTGACAGGTGAACTCTCCAGCATCGCTCAGATCCGGATGTAACTTCTTTAAGATCGCTTTCTTTCCTTCTAGTTGGAGCTCAAAGTTGTTGTCTGTTTCCTCGCTGATGTCCTGTGATTCTGACTGATCGGGAGTGTTATGAGACCACTTTACTGAAGATGGGGTTTCTGTTCCGAGGACGTTGCAAGTTATCTCGAAATTATAATCTTTCTGCTTGTATAGAGTATCCAAGAAAATCTCGACCACTGAAAATGTCTTATCAAATAAAGATAATTGAAAATTGGTCATTAAAATTATAAATTATTATTCCCAGTGAACCGTTTTTAAACTGGTGGGTTGTAGTGTTATTCGTATTTAAACTTGTACACGTTTCACACCTGGAGGACACGTTTTCCTAGTCTGCTAAACAATTCCAAGATTGAAAGTTACTAAAAATAGTGCAGTACCTGCTGGACAGGTTGTTATTTCGTACACATCTTGAGCCCAGCCCCCTCCAACTCCGTTCCTGCAGTTGTTAGCTCTCCCATACATCTTATACGTATCCCCCGCATCAGCAGCCGTGAAACACTGATTTCCATTCTGTGCTGCAAATACTGCGTACCCTTTAACAGCTGCGCGGTCATGGCATTTGTTTACAACGTCGTCTGTGAAAGAAACCATTTCTCCCTTGATTGCACGTTTCTTATCATCTTTCCAGCACCCCAGATGTTTTCGACAATCTTCTGAGAATACCACGCTATTTTTAGAAAGAAATAACATAACTGGAAATTTGTAGTGAATTTCATTGAACTGATAAGAAGATAGAAATAGAAAAACCCCTCATTGTCATTGAACTCACCGTCAGCGTTAGCTTGCACAGAGCTGAAGAAACATATAGCTGTGAAGATAAACATCCTCTTATCCATGTTGCATTTTATAACTAATCCTGCATCTATAATTTAGTATTATAAAACAGTAAAATACTCAAAATAAGTATATTTAATGGACGGTTAAGGCACGGATAACACACAAGGGTATTCTACTTTAAACGCACAGACACTCAAGGCACGGCTGATGGTTAAGCCATATTTTTGAGCTATCACCTTCAAGTTTCAGGGTATCTATCTACTTAGGATCATTTAGAGGAGATATCTAGAGCCGGAATTTTAAGATAGGCCTTTAAAGATTTTTATTCGATTTAAAAAATCTTGGACCTCTAAAAATCGTCAAAAAAATCGTCGCTGTGCCTTGCTCAACTTTACAGTAGAGTGTGTTCAAGAAATAAAACCAAAGACCCAGCTCTCTCAAACTCTCTCAAGGTCGTGGTGACGCTCTGACCGGGCCGAGGGTAATCGGTATTTTTTAATGGCTTAACGTCCTTTGTTTTAATCCTCAGTTTATGGGGAGTTAACAACGGGTTTACTTGCCACAACAAAGCAGGAACCCTCTGCTCGCAATGCTCATGAATAAAGCTTTGTTTTTCATAAGTCTGGGAACCTGCTTTCTTTGTGCTAAGTTCTAGATTGTGAAAACGGGGAGCTTGCTGTCAAGGTCTAAAATACTATGTTAGTGTAATATGTGAACGACCCCTTAACTTAGAGCCATGTGAACCAGATTTTTACATCACCTAACCTTACTTAGCTTATCATTTACTGTCTTCGTAAGGGTTGTGGCCAAGATGTCCACTGAAGCATATGGATGAAATTCAGTAAGTAGAATGAAAAATGCTCAAAACAAGTAAATTATAAATGTATCGGAGGAATCCGCTATGTACGAGCAACAAAACACTAAAGCCGTAGTACATACATATTGCATTACTTTAAAACCGACTTTACACTGAAACCGTCACAGACGCGCGCGCGCGTTTTTCGCGCGAAGAATCATTTAATCTTCGCTATGCGTGTTACGTTAAAAGAAGTAATCCTGCTATAATCTGCCATTTATGGCGCATTTGTGGTATGAGAGAGATAGATAGAGAGAGATATAGAGAGAGAGAGAGAGAGAGAGAGAGAGGGAGAGGGAGAGAGGGAGAAAGAGAGAAAAAGAGAGAGAGAGAGAGAGAGAGAGAGAGAGAGAGAGAGAGGGAGAGGGAAAGGGAGAGGGAGGGGGCGAGAGAGGGGGCGAGAGAGAGATTGAGAGAGAGGGAGAGAGGGAGACAGAGAGAGACAGAGAGAGAGAGAGAGAAGAGAGAGAGAGAGAGAGAGAGAGAGAGAGGGAGATAGAGAGAGAAAGGGAGAGAGAGAGAGAGAGAGAGAGAGAGAGAGAGAGGGGACAGGGAGAGACATGAATGCAAAGAGGGGGAGAGAGAGTGACAAAGAGAGAGAGAGAGAGAGAGAGGAGAGAG